>NW_027456862.1:0-210000 GCF_040206685.1 Ascaphus truei
TAACCAATCAGAGAAGAGTTAGGGTTGAAAGTTAGGGTTGAAAGTTAGGGTTGAAAGTTAGGGTTGAAAGTTAGGGTTGACACTTAGGATTATTTTTCTATTTTTGTTTGGCCCAGGGTTATAGGGGAATACGAAAATTTAGGTATGTGACTCATTTGGGTACTAACCAATCAGAGAAGAGTTAGGGTTGAAAGTTAGGGTTGAAAGTTAGGGTTGAAAGTTAGGGTTGACACTTAGGATTATTTTTCTATTTTTGTTTGGCCCAGGGTTATAGGGGAATACGAAAATTTAGGTATGTGACTCATTTGGGTACTAACCAATCAGAGAAGAGTTAGGGTTGAAAGTTAGGGTTGAAAGTTAGGGTTGAAAGTTAGGGTTAGGGTTAGGGTTAGGGTTAGGGTTAGGGTTAGGGTTATAGGGGAATACGAAAATTTAGGTATGTGACTCATTTGGGTACTAACCAATCAGAGAAGAGTTAGGGTTGAAAGTTAGGGTTGAAAGTTAGGGTTGAAAGTTAGGGTTGAAAGTTAGGGTTGAAAGTTAGGGTTGACACTTAGGATTATTTTTCTATTTTTGTTTGGCCCAGGGTTATAGGGGAATACGAAAATTTAGGTATGTGACTCATTTGGGTACTAACCAATCAGAGAAGAGTTAGGGTTGAAAGTTAGGGTTGAAAGTTAGGGTTGAAAGTTAGGGTTGAAAGTTAGGATTATTTTTCTATTTTTGTTTGGCCCAGGGTTATAGGGGAATACGAAAATTTAGGTATGTGACTCATTTGGGTACTAACCAATCAGAGAAGAGTTAGGGTTAGTGTTCAAAGTTAGGGTTGACCCTTATGATTATTTTTGTATTTGTGTTTGGTTAAAAAAGAATAGAACATTTTTAGTTATGTGACTCATTTAGTCACACTTGACCAATGAGAGTTAAGTTCTGAATAATTTAGGGAGGGTGTGGTTTGGGGTTGAAAGTGTGGTAAGAAAAAGTGTAAGTGGGTAAGCAGGTGAGGGAGGTTGTGGGTAGGTGGGTGAGGGAGGTTTAGGGATGTATGGTGGGTGTGGGTAAGGGAGGTTGAAGGTTTGTGAGGGAAGGTGGATGATGAAGAGAGTGGGTAGGTGGTGTTGTAGGTGGATTAGGGAGGGTGAGTAAATGTGTTTGGGAGGGTGAGGATGAAGGTGGGTGAAAAAAGTGTGGGTCAGTTAAGGTATGGGTGAGTGGGCAAGGGTGAGGCTGGGTATGGGTGTGCAGGTAAGGGTGGTGAAGGTGAATTTTAATATGGATGATGGAGGGTAGAAGGTGGGTGAGGGAGGTTGGGTGAAGGAGGGTTTGGGAAGGTGATGTTGAAGGTGGGTGAGGGATGGTTAATACTGCACCGACACACTTTATTCGAGCAAATACCCGGTATGTACCTGGCAGATACCTGGAATGCGCCGCTCCTAACCTCTGGCAAGCCCCGTTGCATTTGCCTTCCCAGCCTGGGTTAGGGTTAGGGTTAGGGTTAGGGTTAGGGTTAGGGTTAGGGTTAGGGTTATAGGGGAATACGAAAATTTAGGTATGTGACTCATTTGGGTACTAACCAATCAGAGAAGAGTTAGGGTTGAAAGTTAGGGTTGAAAGTTAGGGTTGAAAGTTAGGGTTGAAAGTTAGGAGTATTTTTCTATTTTTGTTTGGCCCAGGGTTATAGGGGAATACGAAAATTTAGGTATGTGACTCATTTGGGTACTAACCAATCAGAGAAGAGTTAGGGTTGAAAGTTAGGGTTGAAAGTTAGGGTTGAAAGTTAGGGTTGACACTTAGGATTATTTTTCTATTTTTGTTTGGCCCAGGGTTATAGGGGAATACGAAAATTTAGGTATGTGACTCATTTGGGTACTAACCAATCAGAGAAGAGTTAGGGTTGAAAGTTAGGGTTGAAAGTTAGGGTTGAAAGTTAGGGTTGAAAGTTAGGATTATTTTTCTATTTTTGTTTGGCCCAGGGTTATAGGGGAATACGAAAATTTAGGTATGTGACTCATTTGGGTACTAACCAATCAGAGAAGAGTTAGGGTTGAAAGTTAGGGTTGAAAGTTAGGGTTGAAAGTTAGGGTTGAAAGTTAGGGTTGACACTTAGGATTATTTTTCTATTTTTGTTTGGCCCAGGGTTATAGGGGAATACGAAAATTTAGGTATGTGACTCATTTGGGTACTAACCAATCAGAGAAGAGTTAGGGTTGAAAGTTAGGGTTGAAAGTTAGGGTTGAAAGTTAGGGTTGAAAGTTAGGCTTGACACTTAGGATTATTTTTCTATTTTTGTTTGGCCCAGGGTTATAGGGGAATACGAAAATTTAGGTATGTGACTCATTTGGGTACTAACCAATCAGAGAAGAGTTAGGGTTGAAAGTTAGGGTTGAAAGTTAGGGTTGAAAGTTAGGGTTGAAAGTTAGGGTTGAAAGTTAGGGTTGACACTTAGGATTATTTTTCTATTTTTGTTTGGCCCAGGGTTATAGGGGAATACGAAAATTTAGGTATGTGACTCATTTGGGTACTAACCAATCAGAGAAGAGTTAGGGTTGAAAGTTAGGGTTGAAAGTTAGGGTTGAAAGTTAGGGTTGACACTTAGGATTATTTTTCTATTTTTGTTTGGCCCAGGGTTATAGGGGAATACGAAAATTTAGGTATGTGACTCATTTGGGTACTAACCAATCAGAGAAGAGTTAGGGTTGAAAGTTAGGGTTGAAAGTTAGGGTTGAAAGTTAGGGTTGACACTTAGGATTATTTTTCTATTTTTGTTTGGCCCAGGGTTATAGGGGAATACGAAAATTTAGGTATGTGACTCATTTGGGTACTAACCAATCAGAGAAGAGTTAGGGTTGAAAGTTAGGGTTGAAAGTTAGGGTTGAAAGTTAGGGTTGAAAGTTAGGGTTGACACTTAGGATTATTTTTCTATTTTTGTTTGGCCCAGGGTTATAGGGGAATACGAAAATTTAGGTATGTGACTCATTTGGGTACTAACCAATCAGAGAAGAGTTAGGGTTGAAAGTTAGGGTTGAAAGTTAGGGTTGAAAGTTAGGGTTGAAAGTTAGGGTTGAAAGTTAGGGTTGACACTTAGGATTATTTTTCTATTTTTGTTTGGCCCAGGGTTATAGGGGAATACGAAAATTTAGGTATGTGACTCATTTGGGTACTAACCAATCAGAGAAGAGTTAGGGTTGAAAGTTAGGGTTGAAAGTTAGGGTTGAAAGTTAGGGTTGAAAGTTAGGGTTGACACTTAGGATTATTTTTCTATTTTTGTTTGGCCCAGGGTTATAGGGGAATACGAAAATTTAGGTATGTGACTCATTTGGGTACTAACCAATCAGAGAAGAGTTAGGGTTGAAAGTTAGGGTTGAAAGTTAGGGTTGAAAGTTAGGGTTGAAAGTTAGGGTTGACACTTAGGATTATTTTTCTATTTTTGTTTGGCCCAGGGTTATAGGGGAATACGAAAATTTAGGTATGTGACTCATTTGGGTACTAACCAATCAGAGAAGAGTTAGGGTTGAAAGTTAGGGTTGAAAGTTAGGGTTGAAAGTTAGGGTTGAAAGTTAGGGTTGACACTTAGGATTATTTTTCTATTTTTGTTTGGCCCAGGGTTATAGGGGAATACGAAAATTTAGGTATGTGACTCATTTGGGTACTAACCAATCAGAGAAGAGTTAGGGTTGAAAGTTAGGGTTGAAAGTTAGGGTTGAAAGTTAGGGTTGAAAGTTAGGGTTGAAAGTTAGGGTTGACACTTAGGATTATTTTTCTATTTTTGTTTGGCCCAGGGTTATAGGGGAATACGAAAATTTAGGTATGTGACTCATTTGGGTACTAACCAATCAGAGAAGAGTTAGGGTTGAAAGTTAGGGTTAGGGTTAGGGTTAGGGTTAGGGTTAGGGTTAGGGTTATACGAAAATTTAGGTATGTGACTCATTTGGGTACTAACCAATCAGAGAAGAGTTAGGGTTGAAAGTTAGGGTTGAAAGTTAGGGTTGAAAGTTAGGATTATTTTTCTATTTTTGTTTGGCCCAGGGTTATAGGGGAATACGAAAATTTAGGTATGTGACTCATTTGGGTACTAACCAATCAGAGAAGAGTTAGGGTTGAAAGTTAGGGTTAGGGTTAGGGTTAGGGTTAGGGTTAGGGTTAGGGTTAGGGTTAGGGTTATAGGGGAATACGAAAATTTAGGTATGTGACTCATTTGGGTACTAACCAATCAGAGAAGAGTTAGGGTTGAAAGTTAGGGTTGAAAGTTAGGGTTGAAAGTTAGGGTTGAAAGTTAGGGTTGAAAGTTAGGGTTGACACTTAGGATTATTTTTCTATTTTTGTTTGGCCCAGGGTTATAGGGGAATACGAAAATTTAGGTATGTGACTCATTTGGGTACTAACCAATCAGAGAAGAGTTAGGGTTGAAAGTTAGGGTTGAAAGTTAGGGTTGAAAGTTAGGGTTGAAAGTTAGGGTTGAAAGTTAGGGTTGAAAGTTAGGGTTGACACTTAGGATTATTTGGGTTAGGGTTAGGGTTAGGGTTAGGGTTAGGGTTAGGGTTAGGGTTATAGGGGAATACGAAAATTTAGGTATGTGACTCATTTGGGTACTAACCAATCAGAGAAGAGTTAGGGTTAGCGTTGAAAGTTAGGGTTAGGGTTGACCCTTACGATTATTTTTGTATTTGTGTTTGGTGAAAAAAGAATAGAACATTTTTAGTTATGTGACTCATTTAGGTACTTGGCCAATGAGAGTTAAGTTCTGAACAATTTAGGGAGGGTGTGGTTTGGGGTTGAAAGTGTGGTAAGAAAAAGTGTAAGTGGGTAAGAACGTGAGGGAGGTTGTGGGTAGGTGGGTGAGGGAGGTTTAGGGATGTATGGTGGGTGTGGGTAAGGAGGTTGAAGGTTTTTGAGGGAAGGTGGATGATGAAGAGAGTGGGTAGGTGGTGTTGAAGGTGGATTAGGGAGGGTGAGTAAATGTGTCTGGGAGGGTGAGGATGAAGGTGGGTGAAAAAAGTGTGGGTCAGTTCAGGTATGGGTGAGTGGGCAAGGGTGAGGCTGGGTATTGGTGTGCAGGTAAGGGTGGTGAAGGTGAATTTTAATATGGATGATGAGGGTAGAAGGTGGGTGAGGGAGGTTGGGTGAAGGAGGGTGTGGGAAGGTGATGTTGAAGGTGGGTGAGGGATGGTTAATATGGGTATAGGAGGCTTTGTAGGTAAGGTTGAGGCCAGTAAGGTAGAGTGAACATGGGTGAGGGAGGGTGAAGATTAAGGTGGAAGAGGGAGGGTGTGTTTAAGTGGGGTTAAAGGTTGGTGAATGTAGGTGAGGTAGGGGGATGAGTGAAGGTGTGGGTGAGTGAAGGTGTTGGTGAGGGGGCAATGGTGGGTGGGTGAAGGTGGATGAGTGTGAGGGTGAAGGTGGATGAGGTGGTGGGTGATAGTGAACATGGGTCAAGAGCGGGTGAGGGAGGGCATGGAATCAGTCTGTGAGCCTGCCCTTTCTATTTTGTTGTATATATTCTATTCCCTATCCAATTGACATGTTGCATTTATATGCAGTTAGTCATTCAAAAATTTGAAAACTCTTGCATTCGTTGCATGTTAGCGAGAGGCACCCTTAGAGGTAAAGAGCTAGCTTTTACCTCACTACTAAGTACTTGGACATTGAGGACTAGATCCGTTTTGTACAGAGCGGAGCTTCTCCTCTGCCGTATGCTAGGAGTGAAGAAGCACTACTGTCTATCGTCCGTAAAGGGGTATGCTTTCTTCCCCCAATTTACAGTCGAGCTAGCGCTGCAGATGGGACAGTAGCGAAGAGTTCACTGCCTGACTCTAAAAGGGCACACTCGTGTAAAGGGAGAGAAATCAACTCAAAGCTTTATATCCTGAGAGATAAAAGCAATGCATTGTGTAGGTGTACTCACTTACCTCAACTACTTACCTCCTTGTTAGTATGTCCTTTGTGAACATCATCTTGATAGACGAACTTACCTATTTTCATACTGCAAATAAATTTTACCCAAGATAAGTGAAAAAATATAATGCAATCCCCTTTAGAGCAATGCAGTTGAGGACCCTCTTTCACTGATGGACTAAATAAACAATGCTTAGACTGAGTGAGAGAGGGGTTTGTGAGAGAGAGGGGAGAGTGGTAGTCCTTGAAAGAGAGAGAGAAAGAAAGGACATTTGTGAGAGTAAAATACAGGTGATTTAGAAGGAGCAGGGATGCTAGTCAGGGAGAGTAATAGAGAGCAGGGAGAGAAAGAGAGGGTGTGAGAAAGAAAAAGAGAGAGAGAGAAGTGGAAGAAAGAAATGTGTGTGAGAGCAAGAGACGGGTTGAAGTGAAAGAGATAGAGTGGGAGTAAGAGAGAAAAAAATGGAGAGAAGGGAGAGGGAGAGAGAAGGGAGAGGGAGAGAGAAGAGAGGGAGAGAGAAGGGAGAGAGAGAAAGCAGGGAGAGACAAGTGTGAGAGGAGGGACAGAGAAGGGAGAGGGAGAGAGAAGGGAGAGGGAGAGAAAAGGAAAAGGGAGAGAAAATGAAAAGGGAGAGAGAAGGAAATGGAGATAGAAGGAAAAGGGAGAGAGAAGGAAGAGGGAGAGAGAATGGAGAGACAAGGGAGAGGGAGAGACAAGGAAAGGGAGAGAGAAGGGATAGTGAGAGAAAAGGGAGAGGGAGAGAGATGGAAGTGACAAGGGAGAGAGGAGGGAGAGAGAAGGGAGAGGGAGAGCGAAGGAAAGGAGAGGGGAAAGGAAAAGGGAGAGAATGGAGAGACAAGGAAAAGGGAGAGAGCATGGAAAGTGAGAGAGAAGGAAGAAGGAGAGAGAAGGAAGAGGGAGAGAGATGGGATAGGGAGAGAGAAGGGAGAGAGAAGGCAGAGGGATAGAGAAGGGAGTGAGAAAAGGGAGAGAGAAGGGAGAGAGAAAGAAAAGGGAGAGAGAAGGGAGAGGGAGAGACAAGGAAAGGGAGAGATAAGGGATAGGGAGAGAGAAGGGATAGGGAGAGAGAGAAGGGATAGGGAGAGGAAGAAGGGATACGGAGAGAGAGAAGGTAGATGTAGAGAGAAGGGAGATGGAGAGAGAAGGGAGAGGGAGAGAGAAGGGTGAGGGAGAGAAAAGGAAAAGGGAAAGAAAAGGAAAAGGGAGAGAAAAGGAAAAGGGAGAGAAAAGGAAAAGGGAGAGAAAAGGAAAAGGGAGAGAAAAGGAAAAGAAAAGGGAGAGAAAAGGGAGAGAAAAGGGAGAGAAAAGGGAGAGAAAAGGGAGAGAAAAGGGAGAGAGAAGGCAAAATGAGAGAGAAGGTAAAGGGAGAGAGAAGGAAAAGGGAGAGAGAAGGAAAGGGAGATAGAAGGAAAAGGGAGAGAGAAGGAAGAGGGAGAGAGAAGGAAGAGGGAGAGAGAATGGAGAGACAAGGGAGAGGGAGAGACAAGGAAAGGGAGAGAGAAGGGATAGGGAGAGAGAAGGGATAGGGAGAGAGAAGGGAGAGGGAGAGAGAAGGGAGAGGGAGAGAGTGATGAGGGAGTGACAAGGAAAAGGGAGAGAGAAGGGAGAGGGAGAGAGAAGGGAGAGGGAGAGAGGAGAGAGAGAAGGGAGAGAGAGAAGGGAGAGGGATAGACAGAGAGAAGGAAGAGGGTGCGAGAGAAGGGAAAGGGAGAGAGAGAGAAGGGAGAGGGGGAGAGAGAGGTAGAGGGAATGATCAATGAGTTATAAGGGAGAGGGATAGAGAAGGGAGGGGGAGAGAGAGAGAGAAGGGAGTGGAGAGAGAGAGAAGGGAGAGGGAGAGCAAAGGAAAGGGGAGGGGAAAGGAAAAGGGAGAGAATGGAGAGACAAGGAAAAGGGAGAGAGATTGGAAAGGGAGAGAGAAGGAAGAGGGAGAGAGAAGGAAGAGGGAGAGAGAATGGATAGGGAGAGAGAAGGGAGAGAGAAGGCAGAGGGATAGAGAAGGGAGTGAGAAAATGGAGAGAGAAAGAAAAGGGAGAGAGAAGGAAAAGGGAGAGAGAAGGAAAAGGGAGAGAGAAGGAAAGGGAGATAGAAGGAAAAGGGAGAGAGAATGAGAAGGGAGAGAGAATGGAGAGACAAGGAAGAGGGAGAGACAAGGAAAGGGAGAGAGAAGGGATAGGGAGAGCGAAGGAAGAGGGAGAGAGAAAAGGGAGAGAGAGAGAGAAGGGAGAGAAAGAGAGTGATGAGGGAGTGACAAGGAAAAGGGAGAGAGAAGGGAGAGGGAGAGAGAAGGGAGAGGGAGAGAGGAGAGAGAAAAGGGAGAGAGAGAGAAGGGAGAGGGAGAGAGAGAGGTAGAGGGAATGACGAGGGAGTTATAAGGGAGAGGGAGAGAGAAGGGAGGGGGAGAGAGAGAGAAGGGAGTGGAGAGAGAGAGAAGGGAGTGGAGAGAGAGAGAAGGGAGAGGGAGAGCGAAGGAAAGGGGAGGCAAGGAAAAGGGAGAGAATGGAGAGAAAAGGAAAAGGGAGAGAGCATGGAAAGGGAGAGAGCATGGAAAGGGAGTGAGAAGTAAGAGGGAGAGAGAAGGAAGAGGGAGAGAGAAGGGATAGGGAGAGAGAATGGAGAGACAAGGGAGAGGGAGAGACAAGGAAAGGGAGAGAGAAGGGATAGGGAGAGAGAAGGGAGAGGGAGAGAGAAGGGGGTGACAAGGGAGAGAGGAGGGAGAGAGAAGGGAGAGGGAGAGAGAAGGAAAAGGGAGGGGAAAGGAAGATGGAGAGAGAAGGAAGATGGAGAGAGAAGGAAGATGGAGAGAGAAGGAAGATGGAGAGAGAAGGAAGATGGAGAGAGAAGGAAGAGGGAGAGAGAAGGAAGAGGGAGAGAGAAGGAAGAGGGAGAGAGAAGGAAGAGGGAGAGAGAAGGAAGAGGGAGAGAGAAGGAAGAGGGAGAGAGAAGGAAGAGGGAGAGAGAATGGAGAGACAAGGGAGAGGTAGAAACAAGGGAGAGGGTTAGGGTTAGGGTTAGGGTTAGGGTTAGGGTTAGGGTTAGGGTTAGGGTTAGGGTTAGGGTTATAGGGGAATACGAAAATTTAGGTATGTGACTCATTTGGGTACTAACCAATCAGAGAAGAGTTAGGGTTGAAAGTTAGGGTTGAAAGTTAGGGTTGAAAGTTAGGGTTGAAAGTTAGGGTTGAAAGTTAGGATTATTTTTCTATTTTTGTTTGGCCCAGGGTTATAGGGGAATACGAAAATTTAGGTATGTGACTCATTTGGGTACTAACCAATCAGAGAAGAGTTAGGGTTGAAAGTTAGGGTTGAAAGTTAGGGTTGAAAGTTAGGGTTGAAAGTTAGGGTTGAAAGTTAGGGTTGACACTTAGGATTATTTTTCTATTTTTGTTTGGCCCAGGGTTATAGGGGAATACGAAAATTAAATATGTGACTCATTTGGGTACTAACCAATCAGAGAAGAGTTAGGGTTGAAAGTTAGGGTTGAAAGTTAGGGTTGAAAGTTAGGGTTGAAAGTTAGGGTTGAAAGTTAGGGTTGACACTTAGGATTATTTTTCTATTTTTGTTTGGCCCAGGGTTATAGGGGAATACGAAAATTTAGGTATGTGACTCATTTGGGTACTAACCAATCAGAGAAGAGTTAGGGTTGAAAGTTAGGGTTGAAAGTTAGGGTTGAAAGTTAGGGTTGAAAGTTAGGGTTGACACTTAGGATTATTTTTCTATTTTTGTTTGGCCCAGGGTTATAGGGGAATACGAAAATTTAGGTATGTGACTCATTTGGGTACTAACCAATCAGAGAAGAGTTAGGGTTGAAAGTTAGGGTTGAAAGTTAGGGTTGAAAGTTAGGGTTGAAAGTTAGGGTTGACACTTAGGATTATTTTTCTATTTTTGTTTGGCCCAGGGTTATAGGGGAATACGAAAATTTAGGTATGTGACTCATTTGGGTACTAACCAATCAGAGAAGAGTTAGGGTTGAAAGTTAGGGTTGAAAGTTAGGGTTGAAAGTTAGGGTTGACACTTAGGATTATTTTTCTATTTTTGTTTGGCCCAGGGTTATAGGGGAATACGAAAATTTAGGTATGTGACTCATTTGGGTACTAACCAATCAGAGAAGAGTTAGGGTTGAAAGTTAGGGTTGAAAGTTAGGGTTGAAAGTTAGGGTTAGGGTTAGGGTTAGGGTTAGGGTTAGGGTTAGGGTTATAGGGGAATACGAAAATTTAGGTATGTGACTCATTTGGGTACTAACCAATCAGAGAAGAGTTAGGGTTGAAAGTTAGGGTTGAAAGTTAGGGTTGAAAGTTAGGGTTGAAAGTTAGGGTTGACACTTAGGATTATTTTTCTATTTTTGTTTGGCCCAGGGTTATAGGGGAATACGAAAATTTAGGTATGTGACTCATTTGGGTACTAACCAATCAGAGAAGAGTTAGGGTTGAAAGTTAGGGTTGAAAGTTAGGGTTGAAAGTTAGGGTTGAAAGTTAGGATTATTTTTCTATTTTTGTTTGGCCCAGGGTTATAGGGGAATACGAAAATTTAGGTATGTGACTCATTTGGGTACTAACCAATCAGAGAAGAGTTAGGGTTAGTGTTCAAAGTTAGGGTTGACCCTTATGATTATTTTTGTATTTGTGTTTGGTTAAAAAAGAATAGAACATTTTTAGTTATGTGACTCATTTAGTCACACTTGACCAATGAGAGTTAAGTTCTGAATAATTTAGGGAGGGTGTGGTTTGGGGTTGAAAGTGTGGTAAGAAAAAGTGTAAGTGGGTAAGCAGGTGAGGGAGGTTGTGGGTAGGTGGGTGAGGGAGGTTTAGGGATGTATGGTGGGTGTGGGTAAGGGAGGTTGAAGGTTTGTGAGGGAAGGTGGATGATGAAGAGAGTGGGTAGGTGGTGTTGTAGGTGGATTAGGGAGGGTGAGTAAATGTGTTTGGGAGGGTGAGGATGAAGGTGGGTGAAAAAAGTGTGGGTCAGTTAAGGTATGGGTGAGTGGGCAAGGGTGAGGCTGGGTATGGGTGTGCAGGTAAGGGTGGTGAAGGTGAATTTTAATATGGATGATGGAGGGTAGAAGGTGGGTGAGGGAGGTTGGGTGAAGGAGGGTTTGGGAAGGTGATGTTGAAGGTGGGGGAGGGATGGGGTTTTTTTTATATAATTTATATCTTTTTTTTATTCTATAACTGCACGACACACTTTATTCGAGCAAATACCCGGTATGTACCTGGCAGATACCTGGAATGCGCCGCTCCTAACCTCTGGCAAGCCCCGTTGCATTTGCCTTCCCAGCCTGGGTTAGGGTTAGGGTTAGGGTTAGGGTTAGGGTTAGGGTTAGGGTTAGGGTTAGGGTTATAGGGGAATACGAAAATTTAGGTATGTGACTCATTTGGGTACTAACCAATCAGAGAAGAGTTAGGGTTGAAAGTTAGGGTTGAAAGTTAGGGTTGAAAGTTAGGGTTGAAAGTTAGGAGTATTTTTCTATTTTTGTTTGGCCCAGGGTTATAGGGGAATACGAAAATTTAGGTATGTGACTCATTTGGGTACTAACCAATCAGAGAAGAGTTAGGGTTGAAAGTTAGGGTTGAAAGTTAGGGTTAGGGTTAGGGTTAGGGTTAGGGTTAGGGTTAGGGTTAGGGTTAGGGTTAGGGTTAGGGTTAGGGTTATAGGGGAATACGAAAATTTAGGTATGTGACTCATTTGGGTACTAACCAATCAGAGAAGAGTTAGGGTTGAAAGTTAGGGTTGAAAGTTAGGGTTGAAAGTTAGGGTTGAAAGTTAGGGTTGAAAGTTAGGGTTGAAAGTTAGGGTTGACACTTAGGATTATTTTTCTATTTTTGTTTGGCCCAGGGTTATAGGGGAATACGAAAATTTAGGTATGTGACTCATTTGGGTACTAACCAATCAGAGAAGAGTTAGGGTTGAAAGTTAGGGTTGAAAGTTAGGGTTAGGGTTAGGGTTAGGGTTAGGGTTAGGGTTATAGGGGAATACGAAAATTTAGGTATGTGACTCATTTGGGTACTAACCAATCAGAGAAGAGTTAGGGTTGAAAGTTAGGGTTGAAAGTTAGGGTTGAAAGTTAGGGTTGACACTTAGGATTATTTTTCTATTTTTGTTTGGCCCAGGGTTATAGGGGAATACGAAAATTTAGGTATGTGACTCATTTGGGTACTAACCAATCAGAGAAGAGTTAGGGTTGAAAGTTAGGGTTGAAAGTTAGGGTTGAAAGTTAGGGTTGACACTTAGGATTATTTTTCTATTTTTGTTTGGCCCAGGGTTATAGGGGAATACGAAAATTTAGGTATGTGACTCATTTGGGTACTAACCAATCAGAGAAGAGTTAGGGTTGAAAGTTAGGGTTGAAAGTTAGGGTTGAAAGTTAGGATTATTTTTCTATTTTTGTTTGGCCCAGGGTTATAGGGGAATACGAAAATTTAGGTATGTGACTCATTTGGGTACTAACCAATCAGAGAAGAGTTAGGGTTGAAAGTTAGGGTTGAAAGTTAGGGTTGAAAGTTAGGGTTGAAAGTTAGGGTTGAAAGTTAGGGTTGACATTTAGGATTATTTTTCTATTTTTGTTTGGCCCAGGGTTATAGGGGAATACAGTAGCGACATCTTTTATTCGACTAAATGCCGGCGGCATGCCGGGATCTACCCCAGCTGCCGCCAGTCAGAAACGCGCGCCGCCGCGTTTCCCCCACGCACCCCCCCTCCACATCGCGCGCAATTACCCCCCCAAAGACACCCCGAACCCGGCTTCTACTCTGCCCCTCTGCTTCCCCGCACCCCCGCTTACCTAGATTTGAACTCCAGGGGTGTCGGGGAAGCCTGGGGAAGCCGGGGAAGACGGGGAAGCCGGGCGCGCTTGTGACCGTGACGTCACAGTGCGCCGCCACGCGCCGCGGCTACCCGCTTCCCAGCCTCATTCAGCCAGCGGCATTTGCTCGAATAAGAGCTGCCGCTGCTGTACGAAAATTTAGGTATGTGACTCATTTGGGTACTAACCAATCAGAGAAGAGTTAGGGTTGAAAGTTAGGGTTGAAAGTTAGGGTTGAAAGTTAGGGTTGAAAGTTAGGGTTGAAAGTTAGGGTTGACACTTAGGATTATTTTTCTATTTTTGTTTGGCCCAGGGTTATAGGGGAATACGAAAATTTAGGTATGTGACTCATTTGGGTACTAACCAATCAGAGAAGAGTTAGGGTTGAAAGTTAGGGTTGAAAGTTAGGGTTGAAAGTTAGGGTTGACACTTAGGATTATTTTTCTATTTTTGTTTGGACCAGGGTTATAGGGGAATACGAAAATTTAGGTATGTGACTCATTTGGGTACTAACCAATCAGAGAAGAGTTAGGGTTGAAAGTTAGGGTTGAAAGTTAGGGTTGAAAGTTAGGGTTGACACTTAGGATTATTTTTCTATTTTTGTTTGGCCCAGGGTTATAGGGGAATACGAAAATTTAGGTATGTGACTCATTTGGGTACTAACCAATCAGAGAAGAGTTAGGGTTGAAAGTTAGGGTTGAAAGTTAGGATTATTTTTCTATTTCTGTTTGGCCCAGGGTTATAGGGGAATACGAAAATTTAGGTATGTGACTCATTTGGGTACTAACCAATCAGAGAAGAGTTAGGGTTGAAAGTTAGGGTTGAAAGTTAGGGTTGAAAGTTAGGGTTGAAAGTTAGGGTTGAAAGTTAGGGTTGACACTTAGGATTATTTTTCTATTTTTGTTTGGCCCAGGGTTATAGGGGAATACGAAAATTTAGGTATGTGACTCATTTGGGTACTAACCAATCAGAGAAGAGTTAGGGTTGAAAGTTAGGGTTGAAAGTTAGGGTTGAAAGTTAGGATTATTTTTCTATTTTTGTTTGGCCCAGGGTTATAGGGGAATACGAAAATTTAGGTATGTGACTCATTTGGGTACTAACCAATCAGAGAAGAGTTAGGGTTGAAAGTTAGGGTTGAAAGTTAGGGTTGAAAGTTAGGGTTGAAAGTTAGGGTTGAAAGTTAGGGTTGACACTTAGGATTATTTTTCTATTTTTGTTTGGCCCAGGGTTATAGGGGAATACGAAAATTTAGGTATGTGACTCATTTGGGTACTAACCAATCAGAGAAGAGTTAGGGTTGAAAGTTAGGGTTGAAAGTTAGGGTTGAAAGTTAGGGTTGAAAGTTAGGGTTGAAAGTTAGGGTTGACACTTAGGATTATTTTTCTATTTTTGTTTGGCCCAGGGTTATAGGGGAATACGAAAATTTAGGTATGTGACTCATTTGGGTACTAACCAATCAGAGAAGAGTTAGGGTTGAAAGTTAGGGTTGAAAGTTAGGGTTGAAAGTTAGGGTTGAAAGTTAGGGTTGAAAGTTAGGGTTGACACTTAGGATTATTTTTCTATTTTTGTTTGGCCCAGGGTTATAGGGGAATACGAAAATTTAGGTATGTGACTCATTTGGGTACTAACCAATCAGAGAAGAGTTAGGGTTGAAAGTTAGGGTTGAAAGTTAGGGTTGAAAGTTAGGGTTGAAAGTTAGGATTATTTTTCTATTTTTGTTTGGCCCAGGGTTATAGGGGAATACGAAAATGTAGGTATGTGACTCATTTGGGTACTAGCCAATCAGAGAAGAGTTAGGGTTGAAAGTTAGGGTTGAAAGTTAGGGTTGAAAGTTAGGGTTGAAAGTTAGGGTTGAAAGTTAGGATTATTTTTCTATTTTTGTTTGGCCCAGGGTTATAGGGGAATACGAAAATTTAGGTATGTGACTCATTTGGGTACTAACCAATCAGAGAAGAGTTAGGGTTGAAAGTTAGGGTTGAAAGTTAGGGTTGAAAGTTAGGGTTAGGGTTAGGGTTAGGGTTAGGGTATTAGGGTTAGGGTTAGGGTTAGGGTTAGGGTTATAGGGGAATACGAAAATTTAGGTATGTGACTCATTTGGGTACTAACCAATCAGAGAAGAGTTAGGGTTGAAAGTTAGGGTTGAAAGTTAGGGTTGAAAGTTAGGGTTGAAAGTTAGGGTTGAAAGTTAGGATTATTTTTCTATTTTTGTTTGGCCCAGGGTTATAGGGGAATACGAAAATTTAGGTATGTGACTCATTTGGGTACTAACCAATCAGAGAAGAGTTAGGGTTGAAAGTTAGGGTTGAAAGTTAGGGTTGAAAGTTAGGGTTGAAAGTTAGGATTATTTTTCTATTTTTGTTTGGCCCAGGGTTATAGGGGAATACGAAAATGTAGGTATGTGACTCATTTGGGTACTAACCAATCAGAGAAGAGTTAGGGTTGAAAGTTAGGGTTGAAAGTTAGGGTTGAAAGTTAGGGTTGAAAGTTAGGATTATTTTTCTATTTTTGTTTGGCCCAGGGTTATAGGGGAATACGAAAATTTAGGTATGTGACTCATTTGGGTACTAACCAATCAGAGAAGAGTTAGGGTTAGTGTTCAAAGTTAGGGTTGACCCTTATGATTATTTTTGTATTTGTGTTTGGTTAAAAAAGAATAGAACATTTTTAGGGTTAGGGTTAGGGTTAGGGTTAGGGTTAGGGTTAGGGTTAGGGTTAGGGTTAGGGTTATAGGGGAATACGAAAATTTAGGTATGTGACTCATTTGGGTACTAACCAATCAGAGAAGAGTTAGGGTTGAAAGTTAGGGTTGAAAGTTAGGGTTGAAAGTTAGGGTTGAAAGTTAGGGTTGAAAGTTAGGGTTGAAAGTTAGGATTATTTTTCTATTTTTGTTTGGCCCAGGGTTATAGGGGAATACGAAAATTTAGGTATGTGACTCATTTGGGTACTAACCAATCAGAGAAGAGTTAGGGTTGAAAGTTAGGGTTGAAAGTTAGGGTTGAAAGTTAGGGTTGAAAGTTAGGGTTGAAAGTTAGGGTTGACACTTAGGATTATTTTTCTATTTTTGTTTGGCCCAGGGTTATAGGGGAATACGAAAATTTAGGTATGTGACTCATTTGGGTTAGGGTTAGGGTTAGGGTTAGGGTTAGGGTTAGGGTTATAGGGGAATACGAAAATTTAGGTATGTGACTCATTTGGGTACTAACCAATCAGAGAAGAGTTAGGGTTGAAAGTTAGGGTTGAAAGTTAGGGTTGAAAGTTAGGGTTGAAAGTTAGGGTTGAAAGTTAGGGTTGATACTTAGGATTATTTTTCTATTTTTGTTTGGCCCAGGGTTATAGGGGAATACGAAAATTTAGGTATGTGACTCATTTGGGTACTAACCAATCAGAGAAGAGTTAGGGTTGAAAGTTAGGGTTGAAAGTTAGGGTTGAAAGTTAGGGATGAAAGTTAGGGTTGAAAGTTAGGATTATTTTTCTATTTTTGTTTGGCCCAGGGTTATAGGGGAATACGAAAATTTAGGTATGTGACTCATTTGGGTACTAACCAATCAGAGAAGAGTTAGGGTTGAAAGTTAGGGTTGAAAGTTAGGGTTGAAAGTTAGGGTTGACACTATGGATTATTTTAGGGTTAGGGTTAGGGTTAGGGTTAGGGTTAGGGTTAGGGTTAGGGTTAGGGTATTAGGGTATTAGGGTATTAGGGTTAGGGTTAGGGTTAGGGTTAGGGTTAGGGTTAGGGTTAGGGTTAGGGTTAGGGTATTAGGGTTAGGGTTAGGGTTAGGGTTAGGGTTAGGGTTAGGGTTAGGGTTAGGGTTATAGGGGAATACGAAAATTTAGGTATGTGACTCATTTGGGTACTAACCAATCAGAGAAGAGTTAGGGTTGAAAGTTAGGGTTGAAAGTTAGGGTTGAAAGTTAGGGTTGAAAGTTAGGGTTGAAAGTTAGGGTTGAAAGTTAGGGTTGACACTTAGGATTATTTTTCTATTTTTGTTTGGCCCAGGGTTATAGGGGAATACGAAAATTTAGGTATGTGACTCATTTGGGTACTAACCAATCAGAGAAGAGTTAGGGTTGAAAGTTAGGGTTGAAAGTTAGGGTTGAAAGTTAGGGTTGAAAGTTAGGGTTGACATTTAGGATTATTTGTCTATTTTTGTTTGGCCCAGGGTTATAGGGGAATACGAAAATTTAGGTATGTGACTCATTTGGGTTAGGGTTAGGGTTAGGGTTAGGGTTAGGGTTAGGGTTAGGGTTAGGGTTATAGGGGAATACGAAAATTTAGGTATGTGACTCATTTGGGTACTAACCAATCAGAGAAGAGTTAGGGTTGAAAGTTAGGGTTGAAAGTTAGGGTTGAAAGTTAGGGTTGAAAGTTAGGGTTGAAAGTTAGGATTATTTTTCTATTTTTGTTTGGCCCAGGGTTATAGGGGAATACGAAAATTTAGGTATGTGACTCATTTGGGTACTAACCAATCAGAGAAGAGTTAGGGTTGAAAGTTAGGGTTGAAAGTTAGGGTTGAAAGTTAGGGTTGAAAGTTAGGGTTGACACTTAGGATTATTTTTCTATTTTTGTTTGGCCCAGGGTTATAGGGGAATACGAAAATTTAGGTATGTGACTCATTTGGGTACTAACCAATCAGAGAAGAGTTAGGGTTAGCGTTGAAAGTTAGGGTTAGGGTTGACCCTTACGATTATTTTTGTATTTGTGTTTGGTGAAAAAAGAATAGAACATTTTTAGTTATGTGACTCATTTAGGTACTTGGCCAATGAGAGTTAAGTTCTGAACAATTTAGGGAGGGTGTGGTTTGGGGTTGAAAGTGTGGTAAGAAAAAGTGTAAGTGGGTAAGAACGTGAGGGAGGTTGTGGGTAGGTGGGTGAGGGAGGTTTAGGGATGTATGGTGGGTGTGGGTAAGGAGGTTGAAGGTTTTTGAGGGAAGGTGGATGATGAAGAGAGTGGGTAGGTGGTGTTGAAGGTGGATTAGGGAGGGTGAGTAAATGTGTCTGGGAGGGTGAGGATGAAGGTGGGTGAAAAAAGTGTGGGTCAGTTCAGGTATGGGTGAGTGGGCAAGGGTGAGGCTGGGTATTGGTGTGCAGGTAAGGGTGGTGAAGGTGAATTTTAATATGGATGATGAGGGTAGAAGGTGGGTGAGGGAGGTTGGGTGAAGGAGGGTGTGGGAAGGTGATGTTGAAGGTGGGTGAGGGATGGTTAATATGGGTATAGGAGGCTTTGTAGGTAAGGTTGAGGCCAGTAAGGTAGAGTGAACATGGGTGAGGGAGGGTGAAGATTAAGGTGGAAGAGGGAGGGTGTGTTTAAGTGGGGTTAAAGGTTGGTGAATGTAGGTGAGGTAGGGGGATGAGTGAAGGTGTGGGTGAGTGAAGGTGTTGGTGAGGGGGCAATGGTGGGTGGGTGAAGGTGGATGAGTGTGAGGGTGAAGGTGGATGAGGTGGTGGGTGATAGTGAACATGGGTCAAGAGCGGGTGAGGGAGGGCATGGAATCAGTCTGTGAGCCTGCCCTTTCTATTTTGTTGTATATATTCTATTCCCTATCCAATTGACATGTTGCATTTATATGCAGTTAGTCATTCAAAAATTTGAAAACTCTTGCATTCGTTGCATGTTAGCGAGAGGCACCCTTAGAGGTAAAGAGCTAGCTTTTACCTCACTACTAAGTACTTGGACATTGAGGACTAGATCCGTTTTGTACAGAGCGGAGCTTCTCCTCTGCCGTATGCTAGGAGTGAAGAAGCACTACTGTCTATCGTCCGTAAAGGGGTATGCTTTCTTCCCCCAATTTACAGTCGAGCTAGCGCTGCAGATGGGACAGTAGCGAAGAGTTCACTGCCTGACTCTAAAAGGGCACACTCGTGTAAAGGGAGAGAAATCAACTCAAAGCTTTATATCCTGAGAGATAAAAGCAATGCATTGTGTAGGTGTACTCACTTACCTCAACTACTTACCTCCTTGTTAGTATGTCCTTTGTGAACATCATCTTGATAGACGAACTTACCTATTTTCATACTGCAAATAAATTTTACCCAAGATAAGTGAAAAAATATAATGCAATCCCCTTTAGAGCAATGCAGTTGAGGACCCTCTTTCACTGATGGACTAAATAAACAATGCTTAGACTGAGTGAGAGAGGGGTTTGTGAGAGAGAGGGGAGAGTGGTAGTCCTTGAAAGAGAGAGAGAAAGAAAGGACATTTGTGAGAGTAAAATACAGGTGATTTAGAAGGAGCAGGGATGCTAGTCAGGGAGAGTAATAGAGAGCAGGGAGAGAAAGAGAGGGTGTGAGAAAGAAAAAGAGAGAGAGAGAAGTGGAAGAAAGAAATGTGTGTGAGAGCAAGAGACGGGTTGAAGTGAAAGAGATAGAGTGGGAGTAAGAGAGAAAAAAATTGAGAGAAGGGAGAGGGAGAGAGAAGGGAGAGGGAGAGAGAAGAGAGGGAGAGAGAAGGGAGAGAGAGAAAGCAGGGAGAGACAAGTGTGAGAGGAGGGACAGAGAAGGGAGAGGGAGAGAGAAGGGAGAGGGAGAGAAAAGGAAAAGGGAGAGAAAATGAAAAGGGAGAGAGAAGGAAATGGAGATAGAAGGAAAAGGGAGAGAGAAGGAAGAGGGAGAGAGAATGGAGAGACAAGGGAGAGGGAGAGACAAGGAAAGGGAGAGAGAAGGGATAGTGAGAGAAAAGGGAGAGGGAGAGAGATGGAAGTGACAAGGGAGAGAGGAGGGAGAGAGAAGGGAGAGGGAGAGCGAAGGAAAGGAGAGGGGAAAGGAAAAGGGAGAGAATGGAGAGACAAGGAAAAGGGAGAGAGCATGGAAAGTGAGAGAGAAGGAAGAAGGAGAGAGAAGGAAGAGGGAGAGAGATGGGATAGGGAGAGAGAAGGGAGAGAGAAGGCAGAGGGATAGAGAAGGGAGTGAGAAAAGGGAGAGAGAAGGGAGAGAGAAAGAAAAGGGAGAGAGAAGGGAGAGGGAGAGACAAGGAAAGGGAGAGATAAGGGATAGGGAGAGAGAAGGGATAGGGAGAGAGAGAAGGGATAGGGAGAGGAAGAAGGGATACGGAGAGAGAGAAGGTAGATGTAGAGAGAAGGGAGATGGAGAGAGAAGGGAGAGGGAGAGAGAAGGGTGAGGGAGAGAAAAGGAAAAGGGAAAGAAAAGGAAAAGGGAGAGAAAAGGAAAAGGGAGAGAAAAGGAAAAGGGAGAGAAAAGGAAAAGGGAGAGAAAAGGAAAAGAAAAGGGAGAGAAAAGGGAGAGAAAAGGGAGAGAAAAGGGAGAGAAAAGGGAGAGAGAAGGCAAAATGAGAGAGAAGGTAAAGGGAGAGAGAAGGAAAAGGGAGAGAAAAGGAAAGGGAGATAGAAGGAAAAGGGAGAGAGAAGGAAGAGGGAGAGAGAAGGAAGAGGGAGAGAGAATGGAGAGACAAGGGAGAGGGAGAGACAAGGAAAGGGAGAGAGAAGGGATAGGGAGAGAGAAGGGATAGGGAGAGAGAAGGGAGAGGGAGAGAGAAGGGAGAGGGAGAGAGTGATGAGGGAGTGACAAGGAAAAGGGAGAGAGAAGGGAGAGGGAGAGAGAAGGGAGAGGGAGAGAGGAGAGAGAGAAGGGAGAGAGAGAAGGGAGAGGGATAGACAGAGAGAAGGAAGAGGGTGCGAGAGAAGGGAAAGGGAGAGAGAGAGAAGGGAGAGGGGGAGAGAGAGGTAGAGGGAATGATCAGGGAGTTATAAGGGAGAGGGATAGAGAAGGGAGGGGGAGAGAGAGAGAGAAGGGAGTGGAGAGAGAGAGAAGGGAGAGGGAGAGCAAAGGAAAGGGGAGGGGAAAGGAAAAGGGAGAGAATGGAGAGACAAGGAAAAGGGAGAGAGATTGGAAAGGGAGAGAGAAGGAAGAGGGAGAGAGAAGGAAGAGGGAGAGAGAAGGAAGAGGGAGAGAGAAGGGAGAGAGAAGGCAGAGGGATAGAGAAGGGAGTGAGAAAATGGAGAGAGAAAGAAAAGGGAGAGAGAAGGAAAAGGGAGAGAGAAGGAAAAGGGAGAGAGAAGGAAAGGGAGATAGAAGGAAAAGGGAGAGAGAATGAGAAGGGAGAGAGAATGGAGAGACAAGGAAGAGGGAGAGACAAGGAAAGGGAGAGAGAAGGGATAGGGAGAGCGAAGGAAGAGGGAGAGAGAAAAGGGAGAGAGAGAGAGAAGGGAGAGAAAGAGAGTGATGAGGGAGTGACAAGGAAAAGGGAGAGAGAAGGGAGAGGGAGAGAGAAGGGAGAGGGAGAGAGGAGAGAGAAAAGGGAGAGAGAGAGAAGGGAGAGGGAGAGAGAGAGGTAGAGGGAATGACGAGGGAGTTATAAGGGAGAGGGAGAGAGAAGGGAGGGGGAGAGAGAGAGAAGGGAGTGGAGAGAGAGAGAAGGGAGTGGAGAGAGAGAGAAGGGAGAGGGAGAGCGAAGGAAAGGGGAGGCAAGGAAAAGGGAGAGAATGGAGAGATAAGGAAAAGGGAGAGAGCATGGAAAGGGAGAGAGCATGGAAAGGGAGTGAGAAGTAAGAGGGAGAGAGAAGGAAGAGGGAGAGAGAAGGGATAGGGAGAGAGAATGGAGAGACAAGGGAGAGGGAGAGACAAGGAAAGGGAGAGAGAAGGGATAGGGAGAGAGAAGGGAGAGGGAGAGAGAAGGGGGTGACAAGGGAGAGAGGAGGGAGAGAGAAGGGAGAGGGAGAGAGAAGGAAAAGGGAGGGGAAAGGAAAAGGGAGAGAGAAGGAAGATGGAGAGAGAAGGAAGATGGAGAGAGAAGGAAGATGGAGAGAGAAGGAAGATGGAGAGAGAAGGAAGAGGGAGAGAGAAGGAAGAGGGAGAGAGAAGGAAGAGGGAGAGAGAAGGAAGAGGGAGAGAGAAGGAAGAGGGAGAGAGAAGGAAGAGGGAGAGAGAAGGAAGAGGGAGAGAGAAGGAAGAGGGAGAGAGAATGGAGAGACAAGGGAGAGGTAGAAACAAGGGAGAGGGAGCGACAAGGGATAGGGAGAGAGAAGGAAGAGGGAGAGAGAGAAGGAAGAGGGAGAGAGAGAAGGAAGAGGGAGAGAGAGAAGGAAGAGGGAGAGAGAGAAGGGATACGGAGAGAGAGAAGGTAGATGTAGAGAGAAGGGAGATGGAGAAGAAGGAAGATGGAGAAGGGAGAGAGAGAGAGAGAGAGAGAGAGAGAGAGAGAGAGAGAGATGAGGGAGTGACAAGGAAAATGGAGAGAGAAGGGAGAGTGAGAGAGAAGGGAGAGGGAGAGAGGAGAGAGAAGGGAGAGAGAGAAGAGAGAGGGAGAGACAGAGAGAAGGAAGAGGGTGAGAGAGAAAGGAATGGTTGAGAGAGAGAAGGGAGAGGGAGAGGGAATGACGAGGGAGTTATAAGGGAGAGGGAGAGAGAAGGGAGGGGGAGAGAGAGAAGGGAGTGGAGAGAGAGAGAAGGGAGAGGGAGAGCGAAGGAAAGGGTAGGGGAAAGGAAAAGGGAGAGAATGGAGAGATAAGGAAAAGGGAGATAGCATGGAAAGGGAGAGAGACGGAAGAGGGAGAGAGAAGGAAGAGGGAGAGAGAAGGGATAGGGAGAGAGAAGGGAGAGGGAGAGAGGAGGGGGTGACAAGGGAGAGAGGAGGGAGAGAGAAGGGAGAGGGAGAGAGAAGGAAAAGGGAGCGGAAAGGAAAAGGGAGAGAGAATGGAAAGGGAGAGAGAAGGAAGATGGAGAGAGAAGGAAGATGGAGAGAGAAGGAAGATGGAGAGAGAAGGAAGAGGGAGAGGGAAGGAAGAGGGAGAGGGAAGGAAGAGGGAGAGAGAATGGAGAGACAAGGGAGAGGTAGAAACAAGGCAGAGGGAGCGACAAGGGATAGGGAGAGAGAAGGAAGAGGGAGAGAGAAAAGGGATAGGGAGAGAGAGAAGGGATACGGAGAGAGAGAAGGGATACGGAGAGAGAGAAGGGATACGGAGAGAGAGAAGGTAGATGTAGAGAGAAGGGAGATGGAGAAAGAAGGAAGATGGAGAAGGGAGAGAGAGAGAAGGGAGAGAGAGAGAGAGAGGGAGAGAGAGAGAGTGATGAGGGAGTGACAAGGAAAAGGGAGAGAGAAGGGAGAGAGAAGGGAGAGGGAGAGAGGAGAGAGAGAAGGGAGAGAGAGAGAAGGGAGAGGGAGAGACAGAGAGAAGGAAGAGGGTGAGAGAGAAGGGAAAGGGAGAGAGAGAGAAGGGAGAGAGAGAAGGGAGAGGGAGAGAGAGAGGTAGAGGGAATGACGAGGGAGTTATAAGGGAGAGGGAGAGAGAAGGGAGGGGGAGAGAGAGAGAGAAGGGAGTGGAGAGAGAGAGAAGGGAGAGGGAGAGCGAAGGAAAGGGGAGGGGAAAGGAAAAGGGAGAGAATGGAGAGATAAGGAAAAGGGAGAGAGCATGGAGAGGGAGAGAGAAGGGAGAGGGAGAGAGGAGAGAGAGAAGGGAGAGTGAGAGAAGGGAGAGGGAGAGACAGAGAGAAGGAAGAGGGTGAGTGAGAAGGGAAAGGGAGAGAGAGAGAGAAGGGAGAGGGAGAGAGAGAGGTAGAGGGAATGACGAGGGAGTTATAAGGGAGAGGGAGAGAGAAGGGAGGGGGAGAGAGAGAGAGAAGGGAGTGGAGAGAGAGAGAGAAGGGAGAGGGAGAGCGAAGGAAAGGGGAGGGGAAAGGAAAAGGGAGAGAATGGAAAGATAAGGAAAAGGGAGAGAGCATGGAAAGGGAGAGAGAAGTAAGAGGGAGAGAGAAGGAAGAGGGAGAGAGAAGGTATAGGGAGAGAGAAGGGAGAGGGAGATAGAAGGGGGTGACAAGGGAGAGAGGAGGGAGAGAGAAGGGAGAGGGAGAGAGAAGGAAAAGGGAGGGAAAAGGAAAATGGAAAGAGAGAATGGAAAGGGAGAGAGAAGGAAGATGGAGAGAGAAGGAAGATGGAGAGAGAAGGAAGATGGAGAGAGAAGGAAGATGGGGAGAGAAGGAAGAGGGAGAGGGAAGGAAGAGGGAGAGAGAATGGAGAGACAAGGGAGAGGTAGAAACAAGGGAGAGGGAGCGACAAGGGATAGGGAGAGAGAAGGAAGAGGGAGAGAGAGAAGGGATAGGGAGAGAGAGAAGGGATAGGGAGAGAGAGAAGGGATAGGGAGAGAGAGAAGGGATAGGGAGAGAGAGAAGGGATAGGGAGAGAGAGAAGGTAGATGTAGAGAGAAGGGAGATGGAGAAAGAAGGAAGATGGAGAAGGGAGAGAGAGAGAAGGGAGAGAGAGAGAGTGATGAGGGAGTGACAAGGAAAAGGGATTGAGAAGGGAGAGGGAGAGAGAAGGTAGAGGGAGAGAGGAGAGAGAGAAGGGAGAGAGAGAAGGGAGAGGGAGAGGGAAGGAAGAGGGAGAGAGAAGGAAGAGGGAGAGAGAAGGAAGAGGGAGAGAGAAGGAAGAGGGAGAGAGAATGGAGAGACAAGGGAGAGGTAGAAACAAGGGAGAGGGAGCGACAAGGGATAGGGAGAGAGAAGGAAGAGGGAGAGAGAGAAGGAAGAGGGAGAGAGAGAAGGAAGAGGGAGAGAGAGAAGGAAGAGGGAGAGAGAGAAGGAAGAGGGAGAGAGAGAAGGGATACGGAGAGAGAGAAGGTAGATGTAGAGAGAAGGGAGATGGAGAAGAAGGAAGATGGAGAAGGGAGAGAGAGAGAGAGAGAGAGAGAGAGAGAGAGAGATGAGGGAGTGACAAGGAAAATGGAGAGAGAAGGGAGAGTGAGAGAGAAGGGAGAGACAGAGAGGAGAGAGAAGGGAGAGAGAGAAGAGAGAGGGAGAGACAGAGAGAAGGAAGAGGGTGAGAGAGAAAGGAATGGTTGAGAGAGAGGAGGGAGAGGGAATGACGAGGGAGTTATAAGGGAGAGGGAGAGAGAAGGGAGGGGGAGAGAGAGAAGGGAGTGGAGAGAGAGAGAAGGGAGAGGGAGAGCGAAGGAAAGGGTAGGGGAAAGGAAAAGGGAGAGAATGGAGAGATAAGGAAAAGGGAGATAGCATGGAAAGGGAGAGAGACGGAAGAGGGAGAGAGAAGGAAGAGGGAGAGAGAAGGGATAGGGAGAGAGAAGGGAGAGAAAGGCAGAGGGATAGAGAAGGGAGTGAGAAAAGGGAGAGAGAAAGAAAAGGGAGAGAGAAGGGAAAAGGAGAGAGAAGGAAAAGGGAGAGAGAAGGAAAAGGGAGAGAGAAGGAAAGGGAGAGGGAAGGAAAAGGGAGAGAGAATGGAGAGACAAGGGAGAGGGAGAGACAAGGAAAGGGAGAGAGAAGGGATAGGGAGAGAGAAGGGAGAGGGAGAGAGGAGGGGGTGACAAGGGAGAGAGGAGGGAGAGAGAAGGGAGAGGGAGAGAGAAGGAAAAGGGAGCGGAAAGGAAAAGGGAGAGAGAATGGAAAGGGAGAGAGAAGGAAGATGGAGAGAGAAGGAAGATGGAGAGAGAAGGAAGATGGAGAGAGAAGGAAGAGGGAGAGGGAAGGAAGAGGGAGAGGGAAGGAAGAGGGAGAGAGAATGGAGAGACAAGGGAGAGGTAGAAACAAGGCAGAGGGAGCGACAAGGGATAGGGAGAGAGAAGGAAGAGGGAGAGAGAAAAGGGATAGGGAGAGAGAGAAGGGATACGGAGAGAGAGAAGGGATACGGAGAGAGAGAAGGGATACGGAGAGAGAGAAGGTAGATGTAGAGAGAAGGGAGATGGAGAAAGAAGGAAGATGGAGAAGGGAGAGAGAGAGAAGGGAGAGAGAGAGAGAGAGGGAGAGAGAGAGAGTGATGAGGGAGTGACAAGGAAAAGGGAGAGAGAAGGGAGAGAGAAGGGAGAGGGAGAGAGGAGAGAGAGAAGGGAGAGAGAGAGAAGGGAGAGGGAGAGACAGAGAGAAGGAAGAGGGTGAGAGAGAAGGGAAAGGGAGAGAGAGAGAAGGGAGAGAGAGAAGGGAGAGGGAGAGAGAGAGGTAGAGGGAATGACGAGGGAGTTATAAGGGAGAGGGAGAGAGAAGGGAGGGGGAGAGAGAGAGAGAAGGGAGTGGAGAGAGAGAGAAGGGAGAGGGAGAGCGAAGGAAAGGGGAGGGGAAAGGAAAAGGGAGAGAATGGAGAGATAAGGAAAAGGGAGAGAGCATGGAGAGGGAGAGAGAAGGGAGAGGGAGAGAGGAGAGAGAGAAGGGAGAGTGAGAGAAGGGAGAGGGAGAGACAGAGAGAAGGAAGAGGGTGAGTGAGAAGGGAAAGGGAGAGAGAGAGAGAAGGGAGAGGGAGAGAGAGAGGTAGAGGGAATGACGAGGGAGTTATAAGGGAGAGGGAGAGAGAAGGGAGGGGGAGAGAGAGAGAGAAGGGAGTGGAGAGAGAGAGAGAAGGGAGAGGGAGAGCGAAGGAAAGGGGAGGGGAAAGGAAAAGGGAGAGAATGGAAAGATAAGGAAAAGGGAGAGAGCATGGAAAGGGAGAGAGAAGTAAGAGGGAGAGAGAAGGAAGAGGGAGAGAGAAGGTATAGGGAGAGAGAAGGGAGAGGGAGAGAGGAGGGGGTGACAAGGGAGAGAGGAGGGAGAGAGAAGGGAGAGGGAGAGAGAAGGAAAAGGGAGCGGAAAGGAAAAGGGAGAGAGAATGGAAAGGGAGAGAGAAGGAAGATGGAGAGAGAAGGAAGATGGAGAGAGAAGGAAGATGGAGAGAGAAGGAAGAGGGAGAGGGAAGGAAGAGGGAGAGGGAAGGAAGAGGGAGAGAGAATGGAGAGACAAGGGAGAGGTAGAAACAAGGCAGAGGGAGCGACAAGGGATAGGGAGAGAGAAGGAAGAGGGAGAGAGAAAAGGGATAGGGAGAGAGAGAAGGGATACGGAGAGAGAGAAGGGATACGGAGAGAGAGAAGGTAGATGTAGAGAGAGAAGGTAGATGTAGAGAGAAGGGAGATGGAGAAAGAAGGAAGATGGAGAAGGGAGAGAGAGAGAAGGGAGAGAGAGAGAGAGAGGGAGAGAGAGAGAGTGATGAGGGAGTGACAAGGAAAAGGGAGAGAGAAGGGAGAGAGAAGGGAGAGGGAGAGAGGAGAGAGAGAAGGGAGAGAGAGAGAAGGGAGAGGGAGAGACAGAGAGAAGGAAGAGGGTGAGAGAGAAGGGAAAGGGAGAGAGAGAGAAGGGAGAGAGAGAAGGGAGAGGGAGAGAGAGAGGTAGAGGGAATGACGAGGGAGTTATAAGGGAGAGGGAGAGAGAAGGGAGGGGGAGAGAGAGAGAGAAGGGAGTGGAGAGAGAGAGAAGGGAGAGGGAGAGCGAAGGAAAGGGGAGGGGAAAGGAAAAGGGAGAGAATGGAGAGATAAGGAAAAGGGAGAGAGCATGGAGAGGGAGAGAGAAGGGAGAGGGAGAGAGGAGAGAGAGAAGGGAGAGTGAGAGAAGGGAGAGGGAGAGACAGAGAGAAGGAAGAGGGTGAGTGAGAAGGGAAAGGGAGAGAGAGAGAGAAGGGAGAGGGAGAGAGAGAGGTAGAGGGAATGACGAGGGAGTTATAAGGGAGAGGGAGAGAGAAGGGAGGGGGAGAGAGAGAGAGAAGGGAGTGGAGAGAGAGAGAGAAGGGAGAGGGAGAGCGAAGGAAAGGGGAGGGGAAAGGAAAAGGGAGAGAATGGAAAGATAAGGAAAAGGGAGAGAGCATGGAAAGGGAGAGAGAAGTAAGAGGGAGAGAGAAGGAAGAGGGAGAGAGAAGGTATAGGGAGAGAGAAGGGAGAGGGAGATAGAAGGGGGTGACAAGGGAGAGAGGAGGGAGAGAGAAGGCAGAGGGAGAGAGAAGGAAAAGGGAGGGAAAAGGAAAATGGAAAGAGAGAATGGAAAGGGAGAGAGAAGGAAGATGGAGAGAGAAGGAAGATGGAGAGAGAAGGAAGATGGAGAGAGAAGGAAGATGGGGAGAGAAGGAAGAGGGAGAGGGAAGGAAGAGGGAGAGAGAATGGAGAGACAAGGGAGAGGTAGAAACAAGGGAGAGGGAGCGACAAGGGATAGGGAGAGAGAAGGAAGAGGGAGAGAGAGAAGGGATAGGGAGAGAGAGAAGGGATAGGGAGAGAGAGAAGGGATAGGGAGAGAGAGAAGGGATAGGGAGAGAGAGAAGGTAAGAAGGGATAGGGAGAGAGAGAAGGGATAGGGAGAGAGAGAAGGTAGATGTAGAGAGAAGGGAGATGGAGAAAGAAGGAAGATGGAGAAGGGAGAGAGAGAGAAGGGAGAGAGAGAGAGTGATGAGGGAGTGACAAGGAAAAGGGATTGAGAAGGGAGAGGGAGAGAGAAGGTAGAGGGAGAGAGGAGAGAGAGAAGGGAGAGAGAGAAGGGAGAGGGAGAGGGAAGGAAGAGGGAGAGAGAAGGAAGAGGGAGAGATAAGGAAGAGGGAGAGAGAAGGAAGAGGGAGAGAGAATGGAGAGACAAGGGAGAGGTAGAAACAAGGGAGAGGGAGCGACAAGGGATAGGGAGAGAGAAGGAAGAGGGAGAGAGAGAAGGAAGAGGGAGAGAGAGAAGGAAGAGGGAGAGAGAGAAGGAAGAGGGAGAGAGAGAAGGGATACGGAGAGAGAGAAGGTAGATGTAGAGAGAAGGGAGATGGAGAAGAAGGAAGATGGAGAAGGGAGAGAGAGAGAGAGAGAGAGAGAGAGAGATGAGGGAGTGACAAGGAAAATGGAGAGAGAAGGGAGAGTGAGAGAGAAGGGAGAGGGAGAGAGGAGAGAGAAGGGAGAGAGAGAAGAGAGAGGGAGAGACAGAGAGAAGGAAGAGGGTGAGAGAGAAAGGAATGGTTGAGAGAGAGGAGGGAGAGGGAATGACGAGGGAGTTATAAGGGAGAGGGAGAGAGAAGGGAGGGGGAGAGAGAGAAGGGAGTGGAGAGAGAGAGAAGGGAGAGGGAGAGCGAAGGAAAGGGTAGGGGAAAGGAAAAGGGAGAGAATGGAGAGATAAGGAAAAGGGAGATAGCATGGAAAGGGAGAGAGACGGAAGAGGGAGAGAGAAGGAAGAGGGAGAGAGAAGGGATAGGGAGAGAGAAGGGAGAGAAAGGCAGAGGGATAGAGAAGGGAGTGAGAAAAGGGAGAGAGAAAGAAAAGGGAGAGAGAAGGGAAAAGGAGAGAGAAGGAAAAGGGAGAGAGAAGGAAAAGGGAGAGAGAAGGAAAGGGAGAGCGAAAGAAGAGGGAGAGAGAAAAGGGAGAGAGAGAGAGAAGGGAGAGAGAGAGTGATGAGGGGAGTGACAAGGAAAAGGGAGAGAGAAGGGAGAGGGATAGAGAAGGTAGAGGGAGAGGGAGAGAGAAGGAAGAGGGTGAGAGAGAAGGGAAAGGGAGAGAGAGAAGGGAGAGGGAATGACGAGGGAGTTATAAGGGAGAGGGAGAGAGAAGGGAGGGGGAGAGAGAGAGAGAAGGGAGTGGAGAGAGAGAGAAGGGAGAGGGAGAGCAAAGGAAAGGGGAGGGGAAAGGAAAAGGGAGAGAATGGAGAGACAAGGAAAAGGGAGAGAGATTGGAAAGGGAGAGAGAAGGAAGAGGGAGAGAGAAGGAAGAGGGAGAGAGAAGGAAGAGGGAGAGAGAATGGATAGGGAGAGAGAAGGGAGAGAGAAGGCAGAGGGATAGAGAAGGGAGTGAGAAAAGTGAGAGAGAAGGGAGAGAGAAAGAAAAGGGAGAGAGAAGGAAAAGGGAGAGAGAAGGAAAAGGGAGAGAGAAGGAAAAGGGAGAGAGAAGGAAAGGGAGATAGAAGGAAAAGGGAGAGAGAAGGAGAAGGGATAGAGAATGGAGAGACAAGGGAGAGGGAGAGACAAGGAAAGGGAGAGAGAAGGGATAGGGAGAGAGAAGGGAGAGGGAGAGAGAAGAGGGTGACAAGGGAGAGAGGAGGGAGAGAGAATGGAGAGGGAGAGAGAAGGAAAAGGGAGAGAGAAGGGAGAGGGATAGAGAAGGTAGAGGGAGAGGGAGAGAGAAGGAAGAGGGTGAGAGAGAAGGGAAAGGGAGAGAGAGAAGGGAGAGGGAATGACGAGGGAGTTATAAGGGAGAGGGAGAGAGAAGGGAGGGGGAGAGAGAGAGAAGGGAGTGGAGAGAGAGAGAAGGGAGAGGGAGAGCAAAGGAAAGGGGAGGGGAAAGGAAAAGGGAGAGAATGGAGAGACAATGAAAAGGGAGAGAGATTGGAAAGGGAGAGAGAAGGAAGAGGGAGAGAGAAGGAAGAGGGAGAGAGAAGGAAGAGGGAGAGAGAATGGATAGGGAGAGAGAAGGGAGAGAGAAGGCAGAGGGATAGAGAAGGGAGTGAGAAAAGGGAGAGAGAAGGGAGAGAGAAAGAAAAGGGAGAGAGAAGGAAAAGGGAGAGAGAAGGAAAAGGGAGAGAGAAGGAAAAGGGAGAGAGAAGGAAAGGGAGATAGAAGGAAAAGGGAGAGAGAAGGAGAAGGGATAGAGAATGGAGAGACAAGGGAGAGGGAGAGACAAGGAAAGGGAGAGAGAAGGGATAGGGAGAGAGAAGGGAGAGGGAGAGAGAAGAGGGTGACAAGGGAGAGAGGAGGGAGAGAGAATGGAGAGGGAGAGAGAAGGAAAAGGGAGAGAGAAGGGAGAGGGATAGAGAAGGTAGAGGGAGAGGGAGAGAGAAGGAAGAGGGTGAGAGAGAAGGGAAAGGGAGAGAGAGAAGGGAGAGGGAATGACGAGGGAGTTATAAGGGAGAGGGAGAGAGAAGGGAGGGGGAGAGAGAGAGAGAAGGGAGTGGAGAGAGAGAGAAGGGAGAGGGAGAGCAAAGGAAAGGGGAGGGGAAAGGAAAAGGGAGAGAATGGAGAGACAAGGAAAAGGGAGAGAGATTGGAAAGGGAGAGAGATTGGAAAGGGAGAGAGAAGGAAGAGGGAGAGAGAAGGGATAGGGAGAGAGAAGGGAGAGAGAAGACAGAGGGATAGAGAAGGGAGTGAGAAAAGGGAGAGAGAAGGGAGAGAGAAAGAAAAGGGAGAGAGAAGGGAAAGGGAGAGAGAAGGAAAAGGGAGAGAGAAGGAAAGGGAGAGAGAATGGAGAGACAAGGGAGAGGGAGAGACAAGGAAAGGGAGAGAGAAGGGATAGGGAGAGAGAAGGGAGAGGGAGAGAGAAGGGGGTGACAAGGGAGAGAGGAGGGAGAGAGAAGGGAGAGGGAGAGAGAAGGAAAAGGGAGGGGAAAGGAAAAGGGAGAGAGAAGGAAGAGGGAGAGAGAAGGAAGAGGGAGAGAGAAGGAAGAGGGAGAGATAAGGTAGAGGGAGAGATAAGGAAGAGGGAGAGAGAAGGAAGAGGGAGAGAGAAGGAAGAGGGAGAGAGAAGGAAGAGGGAGAGAGAAGGAAGAGGGAGAGAGAAGGAAGAGGGAGAGAGAAGGAAGAGGGAGAGAGAAGGAAGAGGGAGAGAGAAGGAAGAGGGAGAGAGAAGGAAGAGGGAGAGAGAATGGAGAGACAAGGGAGAGGTAGAAACAAGGGAGAGGGAGCGACAAGGGATACGGAGAGAGAGAAGGTAGATGTAGAGAGAAGGGAGATGGATAAGAAGGAGGAGGAGAGAGAGAGAGAGAGAGAGAGAGAGAGAGAGAGGGAGAGAGGGGGAGAGGGGGAGAGGGGGAGAGGGGGAGAGGGGGAGAGGGGGAGAGGGGGAGAGGGGGAGAGGGGGAGAGGGGGAGAGGGGGAGAGGGGGAGAGGGGGAGAGGGGAGAGAGGGGAGAGAGGGAGAGAGGGAGAGAGGGAGAGAGGGGAGAGAGGGGAGAGAGGGGAGAGAGGGGAGAGAGAAGGGAGAGAGAAGGGAGAGAGAAGGGAGAGAGAAGGGAGAGAGAAGGGCGAGAGAAGGGCGAGAGAAGGGCGAGAGAGAGAGAAGGGCAAGAGAGAGAGAAGGGCGAGAGAGAGAGAAGGGCGAGAGAGAGAGAAGGGCGAGAGAGAGAGAAGGGCGAGAGAGAGAGAAGGGCGAGAGAGAGAGAAGGGCGAGAGAGAGAGAAGGGCGAGAGAGAGAGAAGGGCGAGAGAAGGGCGAGAGAGAGAGAAGGGCGAGAGAAGGGCGAGAGAGAGAGAAGGGCGAGAGAAGGGCGAGAGAGAGAGGGGAGAGAGAAGGGCGAGAGAGAGAGGAGAGAGAGAAGGGCGAGAGAGAGAGAGGAGAGAGAGAAGGGCGAGAAAGAGAGGAGAGAGAGAAGGGCGAGAGAGAGAGGAGAGAGAGAAGGGCGAGAGAGAGAGAGGAGAGAGAAGGGCGAGAGAGAGAGAGGAAAGAGAAGGGCGAGAGAGAGAGGAGAGAGAGAAGGGCGAGAGAGAGAGAAGGGCAAGAGAGAGAGAAGGGCGAGAGAGAGAGAAGGGCGAGAGAGAGAGAAGGGCGAGAGAGAGAGAAGGGCGAGAGAGAGAGAAGGGCGAGAGAGAGAGAAGGGCGAGAGAGAGAGAAGGGCGAGAGAGAGAGAAGGGCGAGAGAAGGGCGAGAGAGAGAGAAGGGCGAGAGAAGGGCGAGAGAGAGAGAAGGGCGAGAGAAGGGCGAGAGAGAGAGGGGAGAGAGAAGGGCGAGAGAGAGAGGAGAGAGAGAAGGGCGAGAGAGAGAGAGGAGAGAGAGAAGGGCGAGAAAGAGAGGAGAGAGAGAAGGGCGAGAGAGAGAGGAGAGAGAGAAGGGCGAGAGAGAGAGAGGAGAGAGAAGGGCGAGAGAGAGAGGGGAGAGAGAAGGGCGAGAGAGAGAGGAGAGAGAGAAGGGCGAGAGAGAGAGAGGAGAGAGAGAAGGGCGAGAAAGAGAGGAGAGAGAGAAGGGCGAGAGAGAGAGGAGAGAGAGAAGGGCGAGAGAGAGAGAGGAGAGAGAAGGGCGAGAGAGAGAGAGGAGAGAGAAGGGCGAGAGAGAGAGAGGAGAGAGAAGGGCGAGAGAGAGAGAGGAGAGAGAAGGGCGAGAGAGAGAGGAGAGAGAGAAGGGCGAGAGAGAGAGAGGAGAGAGAAGGGCGAGAGAGAGAGGGGAGAGAGAAGGGCGAGAGAGAGAGGAGAGAGAGAAGGGCGAGAGAGAGAGAGGAGAGAGAGAAGGGCGAGAAAGAGAGGAGAGAGAGAAGGGCGAGAGAGAGAGGAGAGAGAGAAGGGCGAGAGAGAGAGAGGAGAGAGAAGGGCGAGAGAGAGAGAGGAGAGAGAAGGGCGAGAGAGAGAGAGGAGAGAGAAGGGCGAGAGAGAGAGAGAGGAGAGAGAAGGGCGAGAGAGAGAGAGGAGAGAGAAGGGCGAGAGAGAGAGAGGAGAGAGAAGGGCGAGAGAGAGAGAGGAGAGAGAAGGGCAAGAGAGAGAGGAGAGAGAAGGGCGAGAGAGAGAGAGGAGAGAGAAGGGCGAGAGAGAGAGAGGAGAGAGAAGGGCGAGAGAGAGAGAGGAGAGAGAAGGGCGAGAGAGAGAGAGAGGAGAGAGAAGGGCGAGAGAGAGAGAGGAGAGAGAAGGGCGACAGAGAGAGAGGAGAGAGAAGGGCGAGAGAGAGAGAGGAGAGAGAAGGGCGAGAGAGAGAGAGGAGAGAGAAGGGCGAGAGAGAGAGAGGAGAGAGAAGGGCGAGAGAGAGAGAGGAGAGAGAAGGGCGAGAGAGAGAGAGGAGAGAGAAGGGCGAGAGAGAGAGAGGAGAGAGAAGGGCGAGAGAGAGAGAGGAGAGAGAAGGGCGAGAGAGAGAGAGGAGAGAGAAGGGCGAGAGAGAGAGAGGAGAGAGAAGGGCGAGAGAGAGAGAGGAGAGAGAAGGGCGAGAGAGAGAGAGGAGAGAGAAGGGCGAGAGAGAGAGAGGAGAGAGAAGGGCGAGAGAGAGAGAGGAGAGAGAAGGGCGAGAGAGAGAGAGGAGAGAGAAGGGCGAGAGGGAGAGAGGAGAGAGAAGGGCGAGAGAGAGAGAGGAGAGAGAAGGGCGAGAGAGAGAGAGGAGAGAGAAGGGCGAGAGAGAGAGAGGAGAGAGAAGGGCGAGAGAGAGAGAGAGAGGAGAGAGAAGGGCGAGAGAGAGAGAGAGAGGAGAGAGAAGGGCGAGAGAGAGAGAGAGAGAGAGAGAGAGAGGAGAGAGAAGGGCGAGAGAGAGAGAGAGAGGAGAGAGAAGGGCGAGAGAGAGAGAGAGAGGAGAGAGAAGGGCGAGAGAGAGAGAGGAGAGAGAAGGGCGAGAGAGAGAGAGGAGAGAGAAGGGCGAGAGAGAGAGAGGAGAGAGAAGGGCGAGAGAGAGAGAGGAGAGAGAAGGGCGAGAGAGAGAGAGAGGAGAGAGAAGGGCGAGAGAGAGAGAGGAGAGAGAAGGGCGAGAGAGAGAGAGGAGAGAGAAGGGCGAGAGAGAGAGAGGAGAGAGAAGGGCGAGAGAGAGAGAGGAGAGAGAAGGGCGAGAGAGAGAGAGGAGAGAGAAGCGCGAGAGAGAGAGAGGAGAGAGAAGGGCGAGAGAGAGAGAGGAGAGACAAGGGCGAGAGAGAGAGAGAGGAGAGAGAAGGGCGAGAGGAGAGAGAAGGGAGAGGGAGAGAGGAGAGAGAAGGGAGAGGGAGAGAGGAGAGAGAAGGGAGAGGTTGAGAATGGAAAGAGAGAGAAGGGAAAGGGAGAGAGAGAAGGGAGGTCAGGTGTTCAGGATATCCAAGCTTCAACACAGATGCTTTAATCAGTCCCTGCTTCAGCACAGGTGGCTCAATCAGGGTCTCTGTCTTCAAACAAGCCTCTGTTTGAGCCACTTGTGCTGAAGCTGGAAAATCCTGAAATTCAGACATGTTTCGTGGCTTAAGGACTTGAGTTGAGCAGCCATGTGTTCAAATTCTATTATACTTTTTATTTACATTTGCATCTAGAGTACTCTTTAGAAGCGGTTTGTCTCACTTCAGAGTGGCTAGGATAGGCCGCAAAAGCCATTGAGATTTACAGGGAAAAAAAGAGGCATAACAAACTAAGGCTGCCATCTCTTTATATCACAAGGTTACTCAGCAAACTTAACAGAAAAAACACAGAGAATACACAGAACTATGCAAAGAGCCTCCCACAAACAGGGCTGGTTGATGATAAACCAATGAATACCATATTTCAAACCAAAGAAAAATTAACATGTACAGTATTTAAAGTACGTGAATGTGACCGCAATCACCGTTATGAATAGGTATATAGGATCAAACGACAGGTGCTCAAGGGGTATAGATATAATGTTTATCAGAGTTGATCAAAAAAGATTTGATCAGAAGAGTTCCCCTTATATACAGCACTCTATTGTCATTCGTATGGTAAAGGTAGACAACAATTGGTCTTGCAGTATATTACTGCAGATCTGTCAGGTTGGCCAGAATCACTGCGGATATCAGAAAATAATAAAATTTTATTAATTCTACATAGATAATTAAAAACACATATACATGATTAAAAATCCCTTTTTGTGGCTGATATGTAAATAGGATGAGGATTATTTGGATCTATTGCCATATATCATCATATCATGACTCTCAGAGTAATAACAGCAGGTCTGTAATTGATTTGTACAGCACCGACATTGTTTATTGCACTAAATCACGACGGCACGCCGAGATCTACCCCAGCTGCCGCCAGTAACAACCGCGCGCCGCCGCGTTTCCCCCACGCACCCCCCCTCCACTTCGCGCGCAATTTACCTCCCTTCCCGACACCGTACCCGGCTCCTGCTCTGCCTCTCTGCTTCCCCGCACCCCCGCTTACCTTCATTTGATCTCCAGGGGTGTCGGGGAAGCCTGGGGAAGACGGGGAAGACGGGGAAGACGGGCGCGCATGTTACTGTGACGTCACAGTGCGCCGCCACGCGCCGCGGCTACCCGCTTCCCAGCCGCATGGAGCCGGCGGCTTTTGCTTCAATAAGCAATGTCGCTACTGTATGTGGCTAGCTAGCAAACAAATTGGTCTTGCAGTATATTACTGCAGATCTGTCAGGTTGGCCAGAATCACTGCGGATATCAGAAAATAATAAAATTTTATTAATTCTACATAGATAATTAAAAACACATATACATGATTAAAAATCCCTTTTTGTGGCTGATATGTAAATAGGATGAGGATTATTTGGATCTATTGCCATATATCATCATATCATGACTCTCAGAGTAATAACAGCAGGTCTGTAATTGATTTGTATGTGGCTAGCTAGCAAACAAATTGGTCTTGCAGTATATTACTGCAGATCTGTCAGGTTGGCCAGAATCACTGCGGATATCAGAAAATAATAAAATTTTATTAATTCTACATAGATAATTAAAAACACATATACATGATTAAAAATCCCTTTTTGTGGTTGATATGTAAATAGGATGAGGATTATTTGGATCTATTGCCATATATCATCATATCATGACTCTCAGAGTAATAACAGCAGGTCTGTAATTGATTTGTATGTGGCTAGCTAGCAAACAAATTGGTCTTGCAGTATATTACTGCAGATCTGTCAGGTTGGCCAGAATCACTGCGGATATCAGAAAATAATAAAATGTTATTAATTCTACATAGATAATTAAAAACACATATACATGATTAAAAATCCCTTTTTGTGGCTGATATGTAAATAGGATGAGGATTATTTGGATCTATTGCCATATATCATCATATCATGACTCTCAGAGTAATAACAGCAGGTCTGTAATTGATTTGTATGTGGCTAGCTAGCAAACAAATTGGTCTTGCAGTATATTACTGCAGATCTGTCAGGTTGGCCAGAATCACTGCGGATATCAGAAAATAATAAAATTTTATTAATTCTACATAGATAATTAAAAACACATATACATTATTAAAAATCCCTTTTTGTGGCTGATATGTAAATAGGATGAGGATTATTTGAATCTATTGCCATATATCATCATATCATGACTCTCAGAGTAATAACAGCAGGTCTGTAATTGATTTGCATGTGGCTAGCTAGCAAACAAATTGGTCTTGCAGTATATTACTGCAGATCTGTCAGGTTGGCCAGAATCACTGCGGATATCAGAAAATAATAACATTTTATTAATTCTACATAGATAATTAAAAACACATATACATTATTAAAAATCCCTTTTTGTGGCTGATATGTAAATAGGATGAGGATTATTTGGATCTCTTGCCATATATCATCATATCATGACTCTCAGAGTAATAACAGCAGGTCTGTAATTGATTTGTATGTGGCTAGCTAGCAAACAAATGTTGGCAAAAATCACAGTTTGAGATCATATCATAACTCACAGAGTAATAACAGCAGGTCTGTAAATGTTTTGTATGTTATTAACTCGCAGATAGATACTTGCAAAATTCACCATTCAAACCACAATCACTGTCTAACATATATACTGGTATTGCTGCTCTGAATAGATAATTTACAGGGCAACTCTTCTGATCAAATCTTTTTTGATCAACTGATAAACATTTACAGTATTTACAATCTTTATCAGAACTCTTATAGAGACAATAAAAAGTGGATATATATACACACACACACACACACACACACACACACACACACACACACACACACACACACACACACACACACACACATTACAGTATGTGGGTGTGTATGTGTGTATATTATCTCTAGGGGTAGTTGCTCTGGGCTATTTCATACACAAGAGCCCCACAAACAGGGGTGGTTGAGCCTTTCAGGTACAGACACATCTCAAATAAACACTGATACCTTATGAATATTTCTCTATTAAACAGAAAGTAATCAGCAGCTTTGTGCTTTTTCAGTAACAGACCCTCTTTAATCACAGAAGATTCCCAGAGATAAAAAAATAAAGCAACTTACTGTATTTGAGACACACACCACTCGGTTAAACACTTTGAATTAAAGCCCAGGCCCATCTGACATCACATGATCAGTGACCAATTAGAGAATTTGTAGCAGACAAAAAAACTACAGTGCCCATGAAGCTTTGCTGCAAACTCATCCTGGAGTTCAAGAGTTTACAATGATTGATGTCTTACAACTGGGAGTGAGACAAATTGTAACAAAAACTAAATGTATCTATTCTGCTTATTGTAATGTCAGTGTGTGTGTCTGAGGTCCAGGGATATGTCATTTAATTGTGTGTGTGTGTGTGTGTGTGTATGTGTGTGTGTCATCTTAAATCAATCTATTCTTAACAAATAAAAATATTTTACATGTACTAATTCTCTAATTTCTTTTAATTCACTATGAATTGACTGAATTATTTTAGTATTTTTCTCTCCGCTCTTAATTATTGCTTAATTATATATTTTTTCATGTTTGTGGTTCTGAATCCACACATTAGGAAGTATAGACAGTTGCTTTCTTTCTTTCTTGCTCTCTTGCACTCTTGCACTCTTGCACTCTTGCACTCTTGCACTCTTGTGGAGAGGGAGTGGCTCAGTGAGTAAAAGACACTGAGTGGCACTGAGAGTTTGAAGCCTGGGGCCTGGTTCAATTCCTGGTGTCAGATCCTTGTGACCTTGGGCAAGTCACTTTATCTCCCTGTGCCTCAGGCACCAAAAACATAGATTGTAAGCTCCATGGGGCAGGGACCTATATTATATTATTATAAATTATATTATTATATTATTGAGCATTTCCCATTTTAAATGCAAAATTACTAACTAATATGTTTTTCTCCTTGTGCTATGAAATGCCTTATTTGAATCCAAAACTCATTGTATGAGGATAGACGCCATTGATTTTTCTTTCATTATTGCACATATGAATGTACAGCTGCAGCAGCAGCAGCGGCCTTTATTCGAACACTTCACGCTGTGTATACTTCAGAATACCCATGTAGTGGCACGTGATCTCTTCCAACCTTCCCGCCTTATCACCCACTATCACTGCTTACTGAATAGCAGTAGGCATTAAGTGCTTGATAAGTGGCTTATGAACGCTTACTGCATAGGCGTGTGTGTGTGTCTGTGTCTATCTGAGGTACTGAGATACAGTAGGTCATTTAATTGTGTGTGTGTGCATGTACAAACTAAAAAAAAGTAACAGTGTTATTATAGCAATTACCAGTGTTACAAATATAGAAGTGCAAATAGCTAAAATGTAAGGAATCTACCGTTTTTTTAAAAAAAGGGGGGGACTATTCCATTGTGCATTTCACTTAATGTGACTTATTACCTTGCAATTAGATTTCTAGATATCTCTTGTATTTTCTAGGGTTACTCTTTGGGAGTATGTGTGAGAGCAAGAGACGGGTTGAGTGAAAGAAATAGAGTGGGAGTCAGGGTGAAAAAATGGAGAGAAGGGAAAGTGAGAGAGAAGGGAATGTGAGATAGAAGGGAAAATGGGAGAGGGAGAGAGAAGGGAGAGGGAGAGAGAGCAGAGGTAAAGAGTGGTGTTTAAAGCGGGGGCAGTTTTAGTCGGGGAAGTAAGGCAAGGGTCATATCGAGAGAGATAAAGGGGGAGTGAGTGATAAAGGGAGAGAGAAAGGGGGAGAGAATGAGCTCTTAAAACAGGACTGCTTTAATGTTTTTAAAGCCTAAGAAATCAGATCAACATACACTGAAAATGAAGGATTTTTTAAAACCGATCGAATTGGCAGAACCAGACTGAAACAGCTTCGTACAAAGCCTTTTTAGATACAGATTGGACATGCGAGAAGGGCTTGCAGCATAGCAAACCATGCCAATTCGCATCTACTGTAGAGTGCTCTTTCGAAGTGATTTGTCTCACTTCAGAGTTTCTAGACTAGGCCGCAAAATCCTTTACGGTGTACAGGAAAAAAGAGACATAAAATACCAAGTCTATTTCAAAACAATGAATGCAACTTAAAGACTCAACATATCTGGCTGATGAATGCAAGGGTTAAACCTGGGAATACTATATTTTCAGTGTGACATGACCCTATTAAGATGCATTTCTCAAGGTTTACAAGTTACTGTATGGTTATTTTGCTGTTTAAAGTTTTTCTACCTTTTTTTGTTTAATTTCTTGAAATTACCTATGTACTGGTAGGAAGATAAATGTTTGAACAGGGGTTCTCAACTCCAGTACTCAAGCCTGTCCAACAGGTCAGGTTTTCAGGATATCCCACCTTAAGCACATGTGGTTCCATCAGGGGCTCAGTTTTCAACCAAGCCTCTGATTGAGCCAAGATATATGACACATATTACTAATGCAGGAATAAGTCATCAGAAATAGGCCCCTTGTTCAAAACAATATAACCATTTTCTCCTGGGATGTTGGAAGCATTAATATGCCTGATGACGCCATATGCTGGGCACAATGACCGAGATAGCAGCTGAGAGAAAGAGCAGAGAATGTAATAGTGTTTAAAAATGTTTCCCAATAGCTCAGATATAGCGATCAGTGAAAGAACAGTGTCCCATCAGCCGTGGCTGGACTGGATGTCTTGCTCACAAGTGCTATGTAATGTGGAAAAATGTTGCACACCAAAAATCAAAATAAATCTGAGATACTAATACCAGTGGGAGTCCGAGTGAAAAAATGGAGAGAAGGGAGAGTGAGAGAGAAGGGAGCGAGAAGGGAGTGGGAGAGGGAGAAGAGGTAGAGAGAGGTGATTAAAGATTGATTAGTTTGAGTCAGGGGAAGTGAGGCAAGGGTCATATAGAAGGAGATAAAGGGGGAGTGAGTGATAAAGGGAGAGAGAAAAGTTGAGAGATAAAGGGGGAGAGAATGAGCACTAAAAACAGGACTGCTATAACGTCTTGAAAGCCTAAGAAATCAGATCAACATACATAGACCTGAAAATGGAGGATTTTTTAAACCGATCGAATTGGCAGAACCAGACTGAAACAGCTTCTTATCAGCCGTCTACCACTGAGATGTATATTCTTTCAGTGGTAGAGAATGTATCATACCCTCCATTAGCAGTGTCTGATTACAATGGCTGCAGTGAAAGAAGTTAGGGTTAGGGTATCCTGAAAACCTGGCCTGTTTGCGGCTCTCGAGGACTGGAACTGTGCAGGCCTGGCTTACAGCATAGCAAAGTAGGCCAATTCACATAAAGAGAGCTATTTAGAAGTGGTTTGCCTCACTTCAGAGTTACTAGAATAGGCCACAAAATCCTTTGCGGTGTACAGGAAAAAAGAGGCATAACATACCAAGGCTGCCATCTTTTAATATTACAAGGTTACTAGATGCTCTGCAGAATTTTATAAATGCAGTAATTAATTGAAGCCAACTAAAGTGTCACTAATTTTAAATATCTTGGCATTTGGTTTCACTCCCATTTAAAATTTGAGTTGCATATTGATAATCTGACATCCAAAATCATTGCCAAACTGGGTGTACTTTATAGGAACAAATCCTCCCTAGGCCAAGGTGCATGATGGGTTAACTTTTGTATCTTACAGACATGCTTAAATGTAGTTAGTACTGCATTGCTGTGAACAGGACACATAGTGGAAAGTTACCTTAATTAAGAGAAACTCTCCAGAGTTGTATGGGAGTCTCCTGGGCCCTCCCCTAGGTCATGCTTATAGTGCCAGCAACGCGACTGGCGAAGTGACGGGTGACGTCACCTGCGAAAGTTATAATTTAACTTTCGGGGATGTCGCTGGCGACATGGGCATTGATTGGTTCAGAGGCTGTCACATGTGGCGACAGCCTCTGAAAAATCTGATTTCCCCAGCTCCAAATTTTGAGTCGCCAGCGTTACTCCCGTCGCGTCGCACTTACTATAAGCGCTGCCTAACTGGGATGTATACTGAATGCCTGGATGTGTTCTCTGACACATTTGTACAGCAGAGAAATGTGCCAGACTCTCAACTGTGGCAAAGCTGATAGTATACTCAGGACTGCGTGCAGTAAAAATTGATCACATAATAGCAACTATTGGGAGTCCCCTGGTTGTTGATGACATCATGAGCGCTATCCTGAGTGTCATAGAATGCTGAAATATATCCAAAGCTATGTATCCAATAAATTGAGCAGAAAGAGATAGGGGAAACTGTCCAAGCATTGCTGGAGTCAGAGGTAATATGGACCGCAGCCAGTTTGTTCAACTATCTGGGCTGTGGAAATACCAGATGGGTAGTGTAGGGTGGCTGTGCACTGTAGAACCCTAAACACAGTAGTGCCACTGTTGGTCGCTGTCATCGCTGACGTAGTTACTTTGGTGGAACATATGCTGTGAAGTATGTATATACAATTATACCAAGGTACAAAAATAGGAGAATGAGAAAAGGAACATAGAGTAGTACGTCTTTGGCTAAGAGAAGAAGAAACCACTTGATTGTCTCTCTCTCTCTCTCTCTCTTTTTATATATATATAAAAATATAAAAAAGTGTAAAATGGGGGGGTTTGCGAGGTGTGAAATAGGCCTTGCAACACTACCATTTGAGTAAAAGTTGTGCCCTAAAAAAAATGTCATGGTAGGTGTGCTATGGGGTAGGGAGGGGGGCCTGATCCTTGCATTTGTCCTGGGCCCCAAGATTTCTGCTGGCGGCCCTACTGACAAGGGATTCCTCAAATTGGGCCCAGCAGAAGCTACTTCCCAAGCAAGCAATTGCCTTTTTATATTATTTGTTCTGCTTTTTACTATTATCAGTATATATATGTAACATCGCCAAAAGAAGGGTCGTGCGGTCACTGCTGTATTTCATCTCCTGTCTGCACCGCTGATAAGAGGCATAGAGGAATTTGTGAGGGCGGACCCTCGCTCTCGCAGAGGGGAGGGGTTTGATGTCTGTCTGTCTGTGTGTGTGTGTGTGTGAGAGGGAGAGAGAGAGTGTGTGTGTAAGAGGGAGAGTGTGTGTGTGTGTGTGTGTGTGTGTGTGTGTGTGTGTGTGTGTGTGTGTGTGTGTGTGTGTGTGTGTGTGTGTGTGTGTGTGTGTGTCACCCACCCTGTTTCCCTCTGTCTCACTTTCTGTCGCCCTCTGTCTCACTTTCTGTCACCCTCTGTCTCACTTTCTGTCACCCTCTGTTTCCCCCTGTCACCCTCTGTCTCACCCTGTCACCCTCTGTCTCACCCTGTCACCCTGTGTCACACCATGTCACCCATTTTCTCCCTGTCAACCTCTGTATCTCTCGGTATCACCCTGTCATTCTCTGTCTCACCCTGTCACCCTCTGCCTCACCCTGTCACCCTCTGCCTCACCCTATCTCACACACTCTCTGTGTCTCACACACTCTCTGTGTCTCACACACTCTCTGTGTCTCACACACTCTCTGTGTCACACACACACGCACACTCTCTCTGTGTCACACACACACTCTTAACAAGGACTAATTGTAGTATAATGTAATACAATAAATAAACATGTCAAAAACGAATGTTGTTCTTACTAGGAATTTATTCAATTTTTTTTAAAGCGGGCCTGGGGCGGGGCTAGGTGATGAGTAGATTTTTTTGTTCAGCGAGTAGATTTTTGGGTGATTTGTCAACCACAATATATATATATATATATATGTAAGGGGGCCACTCCCGGCTTCCCTGATGTTCCTTTGCCTCTTGCCTTACCCCTGTGGCAGTGGGGGAAGGGGATGGCGACTTTTCCCAGTTGGCGCTGCTATCTGTGCCGGCGCCGTCGGGGGCCCTGATGCTCGAGCATGCGCAGATAGCCACAGCGGCCATGTTGTGTTTGGTGCGAGGTTCGCGCAATACGCAGAGGTTGGCAAGGGTAGTGGTGGCCATTACAAGTGTACAGGAGATCTGGTAGGTTGCGCAGGTGCAGTTATGTGTAGCGGTGGCCTCTACAGCTTTGCACAGGTGCAGTAGAGACCGCGCACACAGTCCCCATAGGAAAGAGGTTCTGAGTGGACTACATCCCCCAGCAGCCTCTGGTGAATGCCCTATGTTCCCTGTCACCTGCAACCAACCAGCCACTGAGACTTGCAGATTCTCTGCAGCAGGGAATTTGATACATTGTTTTGTGCAGTCAGGAAGCAGACTGGGAAGCACGTGAGTGAGTGAGACTTAGGGGACAAAGAGGGAAAGAAGGTGGGCAGAGAGCTGCGAGATTCTGCCCTAGGCCAGAAATCCCCAGGCTAGAGTTGAGGCCCTGACTTCCCACTAGTGAGGGTGGGTGGTCACAGGGACAGGCCCTAGTACAGGAACCTGTCACTTTAGAGAGAGAGAGAAGTGAAGGAAGCAGAGACTGTCGCAGCACCATTACAGAGGTTTAGGATCAGACCTCTTCAAGCACAGCAGCAACCAACCGGGTGGGATCGCCCTGGAAGGTAACCCTGACGTATCTTCACCGTCGGATCCTTTGCGAAGTCTGTTTGCAGGTCCTAGCGCTGGAGCGCTCGGCAGGTAACATCCATAAGTGCACCAACTATAAATCAGTACATAGTGGCTGTGCAGTCACACACACACATACCTTATTTTGGGGGTGGGGTTGTGGTGTGGGGAGTTGGACATGGTGTGGGTACACGGTGAGGGGTTGCATCCTGCGAGACACGTGAGTTACTGTGTCTCCTAGAAGAGAGACACTTAATGTATGACATGCATAGTTATGTTACTGTTAGAAAAGTCACTGTTCTTTTATATGCTGTGTGCGTGATATTATATTATTGTCCTGTGAGGAACAACTCCCGCTCTGCTTGGAGCCATCACAGGTGGAGGCGCTGCACCATATAGTATTGTTCAGGAGGATACACCCCAGGCTCTCATTGGCGGAGGCTCAGGCCTCCTGTGAGCCTCACAGGTAAAGCACCACACTGGTAATACATATAGCTCCCCTCACATGCACCCTATCTGCGATTGGGTGGGGGAATATGGGTTACATATATATATTATATATATATAGTACCGACACACTTTATTCGAGTGTGGCCGGTACCGCAAGCCGGGAGATTTCCCGGCTTGCTAGTGGCCGCCCCTCGGCGTGCCGCGCGTCATAGACGCGCGGTCACGCGTCTTCGGGAGCGTGCGCCCCCTGCACGCGCGTCCAGGGGCTCCCCGAGGGAGCCCTGGTGTCCCGCGATCGCGGGACAGCGGCAGGGGGTTCCGGGGGACCCGGCGGACCCGGCAGCGGTAGGGAGAGCGCCCCGATCGGAGGGCGCTCTTCCGCTGCTTCGGCGCGCGCCCGTCACTCTCGGGCGCGCGCCAGGCTACTGCTGCGGCCAAGAACGGGCAAATGCTCGAATAAACTTGGCCGCAGCAGTATATATATATATATATATATATATATATATACTTATTATTAGGCTATAACTGCAGCACTGATTATTGTGCTACCTAGTTCTTGTTGGTTCTTAATAGATTGCTATGAGGGATATTGTTATATGCACTTATGATATAATACACCTCATTTAGCAATCAGGACGCCACACTCCATATATTTTAGCACCCTCCCCATCAGTTACATATGTTGCTGGTACCATGGTTTTTTACCTCACTACTTCTTATTGGGACTCACACTGGTACTGTCATTTAGCGCATGAATATTTATTTTGTTCTAACAAAATTAACACAGTATAGGAAAATATGCATTTGTCAGAGGGAAAGGCCAATAATCTGGAGTCAGGTCACCCTAATGTATATTAAAAATAAACACAGGCCTGTCTGATACTCCCTGATATTATAAAGTAAAGAGGCCACTCTATAATAAATATTTACACAGGCCTTTTTAAGTCTGTCCCTAATAATCTGTAATCAGGAGGTCATTATAAGTGTTAAACAGTAGTGGTACTGTGATATTAAAGTGACAATCCCATACAAGTTTAATTCAGCCCAAATCCACACAATAATGTTAATAAATGCATTATAAATATCACATGACCATATGTATACTGACTTAGTTCATGGCTGTGTTATTACATCATTACATGTGTAATTAAATCCGTGACATTCTCAGGCTCCCCCCTTCTGTGACAATCATACAGCCGGGCCGTTACATTGCAACACACTAATCCCGCCCCTAGTGACATCACCTGATCAGTAACCAGTCAGAGAAGCTAGCAGGCAAAGAACTACATTTCCCACAATGCACCTCGTGGAGTGTGGCTAGCAGCTACACCTTCTCTCACTAGTTTGTCTCCTGCGAGTTTCCGTACACAGCGTCTTGTTAGAGTGGGGCGTGGACATGTGTAAACTTCAATGGTGGGAAAATGAGACAGTTTTAGCTGCTAGCTGAGCAGTGGTACAGCGCTCTGTAGAAGGCGCTCTCAGTCGGGTGAGTGATTTTTCAATGTGTGTGTTTATTTCATTTCTCATTTTACTTTCACTTTAAGTACTGCATGCTTATTTTTTTCTTTGGGCATTTAGAGATTTAAGTGCTCCGTGAGCCGATTCCTCCATTGAAGGAGGAGCTATGAGGCCAACCTATCACAGCTACTGTACCATCTTCAGTTGCTTTCAGTATACTGATTAATCCACGGCACAGAATATGCAACTTCAAATACATCTATCAACTGTCTATATGTTAAGCCCCCGGACAAGCATTTGCTTGTTAGTTATACACTAGTTTCATACAAGCACTTCACACAGGGGGCTTCAACTTAGGTAGTACTTGACCGGCCGGTCTGAGTGTTCTCATTTCCATATATTTCTTGCCTCTACACTTTATTTACATACTTTGTACTTATTACTGCAGTGTAGCATTTTCCCCCACACCTTAAGGTTCAGTTTATAACAGCTTTGTAGGTCACCACTGCTCCTCATTTTAACCATTTATGTGTATGTGATTAATAAACCTTTATTGATACAATTTGTGTATGTTAGAGTGCTATTCAGGGGATTCTTTTTTTCTGTGTTAGTTTTCATATGTGTGTGTGTGTGTGTGTGTGTGTGTGTGTGTGTGTGTGTGTGTGTGTGTGTGTGTGTGTGTGTGTATATATATGTATATATTTATGTATATATATTTGTGTGTGTGTGACCTTGGGCAAGTCACTTCATATCCTCTGTGCCTCAGGCACCAATGTCATAGATTATAGCTCTATGGGGCAGGGACTTGTGTCTGCAAAATGTCTCTGTATAGCGCTACGTAAAACTAGCAGCGCTTTAAAAGAACATGCTGTTATTATTATTATATATAAATGTGTATGTATTTATTTATATAGCACTATTAATGTATATAGCGTTTCACAGTAGTAATACATGTGAAAATCCTATAAATAACAAATACAAATATCAGGTCATGGGAATAAGTGATTTGGACATAAAAGTAACATTTCGGAAGTGTGGACAACTAATACATCTTGTAGATTGCCTTTACAGTGTGATGTCATTGATTCAGTAGATTGTGTGCAGACCAGGACTGCAGTACAGTGTCACTCACATGGATGACTTGCGTGGTAGAAGCTCAAGAACAAGGATGTCAAACTCCAGTCCTCGAGGGCAGCAAACAGGCCAGGTTTTCAGGATATCCCTACTGAAAACCTGGCCTGTTTGGGACCCTCGAGGACTGGAGTTTGACATGCATGCTCTAGACGGAGCACAGCTGTGGGTGGGAGGTGGATTTGCTTTGCATCAAATGGTTTGGAGCAAGGTTTATTGTATGTATTATCATAATAACAATGCAATGCTTAACTTTTATTTCAGGAGGGATGACTGCAGAACAGAAGTGAATATTGAAGCCATGTGTTCCTTTTCTTGCAAAAGAGAAAATTTGAAGGACAGTTGAAGAGAAGGAAAATTACTACACAGAGACAGATAAGCAATGTGTATATTTCTCATTTACCATTTAGTATTTGTCGTTTTATTGACTCCACACAATCCGGCTGCTACGGGTTTCACATTGAATATTTTCATCTCTACTCTACCCCTTCCTGTGATCTGAACCATGCAAGTTTTCGTTGATTCAATACATCATGAGTAGAGGGTGGCTACAGTATGAAGTAAAGACCCAAGGACCACATCTACTACCATTCATAACAAGAACATGTGCAGTAGCGCACAGCTGCAGTTCTATGTGATTGTTATGAAAGGTTGAGGTGGTTCAATTCTATGAATCTGGAGTGGGATGGATCCTGTTTGCATCATATGGTTTCATCTAGGCCAGTAGATTATATAACTCTCAGTACAGGTTACACATGGCATCAGTATTAGTGATTTAAAGAGGAGGAAAGCTTCAATGTGGAGAACAAAGCCAAGTAATGTTGAAGTTACTCCTTTTACCATTTACTTGGTCAGTCTGTACTGTCTACTCTCCACACAGCTGCTAAGGATCTTCCATTTTAAATACTTTCACCTCCTATTCTGCACTGCTTTGCTGCCCATTATTCAGAGATGCGTTCCAGTCATGTTTAGCACTCTGAATCTCTCTGCAGTCATTGGTTCAGCACATCATGGGTAGAGCATGGCTACAGATACAGCAAGCTATTATTATTTTACCGGCTGATCACCCATAATATTGCATTAAAACATAGAATATCACTTAATTTCCAAAAGATTCAGTGATGCTGATAATGCAGAATCTCACAACATTTCCCATCATAATGCCATAATGCACAAGTGGGAGAAATAATCCTTGCTATATCTGTACATTGTGTGACATATTACCTCAATGACCAATGAGAGCAAGTACATCTTCTGTATAGAGCGGCTGTGTTATGATGCAGTTATTGATCATCATTGACATAATCACAAGAATCTTATGCAAAGGGAAATTGTCCGCAGCGAAGTGAGATTTCAGCCCCCAAACGTCTGTAATATTAATGCAATGTCTTACTTTTGTTGCAGTGAACACTGAAGAGACGGATCTACTACAACACTGTACAGGATGAGCATACGCTACAAGCAGCAAAATGATCTTGCAGTTGACAGTATGTTGTTCTGGTAATGTGCACAATTATTATTTATGGGCTACACACCACAGTGCTGGACATATTCTGTTAACTTCAACTCTACTCCTAACATGGAGATGTCTTCCTGGTGTTACTGATTCAGTACATCATATGCACAGTGTGGTTATGATATGATGGATTGATTTAATGAACCCACCAACCAATGATGACATCTGCATCATCTTCTGTAAAGTGCAGCTACAGCATGATATTATCAGCATTTGGTGCGGTATAATCAGAGGTATCTATGTGCTTTTGTGCCTGTTTTAAGTCCTCCAGCTTAACGCCCCTACACCTCCCACTACACAGGCATACTTACTTATGCATACACTGACATCTGGCATACCTACACACACCCCAGGGCCACTTCCTTCCCCTGATGTCAGGGAGAGGATGGGCATGCAGAGTGCAGTAAGTCTCCACGTTACTCTGGCCAACAGTCTTGGCCTACCTCCAGCATCTGTCACCCACAACATCTGTTCCCTCCTTGTAAAGTGCTGAACTATCTCACCTGGGTCAGTGCTATAGCTGATCACAGTGCCCGATCAGGATGTCACTGTGACAGGCAGCAGTGCAGATTGACCGGTCAATCAATGCAGTGCCGCAACATATGCACTAAATGAGATTTCCGTGCCCCCAGTCAGGTTACTCCCTGGGCAGTGACCCTGCTCACACCCTCCCCTAGTTCCACCTCTGATCACAATTATCTCTCTTGGAGAGTGTAGCAAATTGGAGTTGGGGGAATCTCACCTCTGCCATGCATGGTCACAATCTGGGCACAGGACCCAAATAGTGGGCAATGTGGCACTTCTTACAGTAGAGAATAAGTAACTTTATTCTTTACTTGTGTATTAAGGACCTTATTTGCATTAAATTCAGTCCACATGGGACCAAGACTTTCTGGCTTACTGAACAAAGTGGAATTGTTTCGTAGAGGGTGAAGAATTGTATTTTATCTGAAATTACCCCCTCTGCACAAAATACAAACAATTATACCCATACAAGTACCTTGTGGAAGTTGTTGCCCTCTATCTTCCTGTGGTCTCTCCCTGTTTCTCACCGTGCCTCCTCCCATTTCCTTGCACCTGTGCGTCTCCGCATATATCCCTATACTCAGAGCCGGCTCCGGTCAGTGACATGGGATGCCCAAATATGAGCATACCCATATATGGGCATCCATGCCACTGACCGGAGCCCGCTCTGTTGCGGATATGGAGAGAGACTGGGAGATTTACATCCCCTTATAATTCATATGGTGCATAGTACCGGCACGTATTGTTTTACCGGTACTGTGTACCTTCCTACTTTCACACTGGTACAGTATATGCTGCAGTGGGACTGAGAGGGATATATTGGTAACACATAGTCATTGTTGGGGGAATTCAATCCATTTTGAAAATAGTAATGAAATGTTTTTTACTTTTCTTTTTTTTCAGTAATGAAGAATGAAACATTTCTGTTAAAATTGAATTGGAGGTGAACTGGATTCATCATCAACTCTGCACCAGTGTGAATTGATGTTCTTTAATGTTCTGATAAGGTACATGCAACATCTCTTCCTCAACCCCTGCACCACTCTCTGCCTCTTGCCTCTCTCTCTCCACCTCCCTGCTAAGCGTATTAACCCATCTAATGTAATCCACATTCCATGTCTCACTTTACTCTTCACTTCTCACGTGCCCTCTGGAATGACTGCTCTCTGACTAACAAGGTCTATTTGTACATGACCTCTTCTGCTCTCATCATCCACCACCTCTCATTCCCCTCACCCCTGTCCTACTCGATACCTCAGCTTAATTGAACTCTCTCCTCTGACATCTACCCTTATCTCTAACCTCTCCTCACTTTCTGCTTAAACTAACTATCTTGTTAACTTTTACAATGCTATCATCTCCTCCTCCTCCCTCCTCCTCCTCCCTCCTCCTCCTCCCTCCTCCATCATATATATGCCCCTTCTAGGCTCTGACACACTCATCCCTCTAAGGCCATGATTATCATGGGCACATGCTTGGTCATCCACAGTGTGTGCGAGCGATGCAGAGCCGCCTCGGACCTCAGTGCAGGGATTGCTGCATACCCCCAGCATCTGTCACCCACAAACAATACACACACTAATACTCCCCACAATACACACTATAATACCTCCTCAATACTAATCTCCCCAATAATATTATAGCTCCAAACACAATATACACAACACCCTTACACAAGATACACAATCTAGTACTCTCCTCTGCACCTCTACACACAATATAATACTCCCACACACACAATATACACACTACCCTCCTACCCCCATAAAATACAACCAATAATACACACACACTTTGTGGATGTTGGGACCAGCTCCCGGCATGCACCAGTGAAAGAGAGAGGCCCGCAGAAGCTCGGAAGAACTCCCTCCATCCGTGCCTTCCTCCGTTTCACATCTTCTCCCTGTCTCTCTCCCTCCCTTTCCTTGCATCTCCCTGCGTCTTTACGTATACCCAGTCAGTGACGGCTCTGGTCACGTGATGCCTTAATATGGGCTTATCCATATATGTTCATCCACGTCACTAATGTGATGCCTGCACTGTTGCGGAGCTGGTACTTACGACGGGCACTTATTGTTTTATCAGTACTGCGTACCTGACTCTACCGGCCTACTTTCAACACTAGTACAATATGTGCTTCACTACGAGTGAGTGGGGAATATTGGCATCACACAGTCACTGTTGAATATGCCATTCAATCCATTTTGAAAATAGTAATGCAATGTGGTTTTGTTTTGTTTGCTTTTTGCAGTAATGAAGAATGGAAAAGTTATATTAAAATTAAATTGGAGGGGGACTAGATTCAGCATTTCATCATGAACTCTGCACTTGTGAGAATTTAACTTCTTGAATACCCTGACAGGTACACGCAACATTAAGACTATAATCTGCTGTGCAAGCTTTCGTGCTATACCTCCCCCTCAGGTTTTGATTTATACATTTGCTCCCTCAATTCATGTCCTCTAATATTTGAAAGCTCTCTCCTAGCATTTTCTCTTTACCACAGAACGTCATCCCAATGTAACCTCTCTCTTGTTCTTTCTGCTTGCTGTTTCCTCACTCCTCTGTTAAACTTTTCTAATTTCTCTAACTTCCACACTCCTGCTTTTATCCACATGTTCTCCTCTTTCCTTCCCCTACCTTTGCATGTGTCTACACACTGCACCATTTGTACAGACCTCTATTGCAGCTATTTCTGCACTGCTCAATGAAAAGCACTCTTTAATATCCTATTCTCTGGGCCCCCTCTCTCTGCGCCCCCTCTTTTGGCGCCTCCTCTCTCTGCGCCCCCTCTCTCTGCGCCTATCTGTCTCATTCTCTCTACGTCCCTCTCTCTCTACATAGAGCTATCTCTGTCTCTCTCTACACCTATCTCTGTGTCTCCTTCTATGTTTGCTGATGTGTGGGATATCTCTTATAATCTTGAACCTGCTCATATACACATCGGGCCTCCCTGCTAAGAGTGTTAACCTATCTAATGTAATCCACATTCCTTTCCTTACTTTTCTCTTCCCTTCTCCTATGCCATCTGGAATGTCCGTTCTCTGACTAACAAGGCTCTAGTTGTACATGACCTCTTCTGCTCTCATCATTCACAATCAGTCATTCCCCTCACCCCATCTTACCTGTCCCACTGATTTGCCTCTGCTTAATTAAACTCTCCTCTGACATCTACTCTAACCTCTCTGCTCTCTCTCTCTTTCCGCTTAAACTAACAATCTTATTAACTCTTACAATGCTATCCTCCTATCTATATGCCCCCTCTAGGCTCTGACACACTTGTCCCTCTAGCCCACACCCTTGGCTAAATTCCCAAACATGTTCATCACACTTCCACTCGCTGTTCTTAATGCCTATGAAGGAAATCACACAATTGATATTTGATTTTTCTACAGTAAAAATGTCTCCAGTCCTGTATAAAGCTGCTCTCTGGGGCCAAACCACACTACTTTTTTTTCACATTCATCAACACTCAAATTTAATTTACGCTGTCTTTTTTTCCCTGTATTTGACTCCCTCCACTAACCTTCTCCTCACACTTGCCATCCTTCCTTCACTTCTCCTCAAGCATTTGACTACTTCAGAGGCAAGGTGGATGCCACCCACAAGGAGATTCCTTCTGTCCCTTCCCCCTTCTCTCCTTCTACCTAATTCTCCTTCTGCATTTGACTCCTTTTCTTCTCTTACAGAGCTGGAAGCTAATCATCTTCTCTTCTCCCTCTACCACATGCCCTCTAGATCGTATCCCCTCACACCTTACTGCATCGATTAGTCCCCACTCTCACCCACATCTTCAATTCCTCCCTATTCTCTGGCTCTTTACCCTCTTACTTTAAGCCTGTAGTGGTCACCCTTTTCTCAGAAACAACCTACACCCTATGTGCCTTACTAACTACCGCCCTGTATCCCTCCTGCTGTTTGTCTCCTAATTGCTAGAATGTCAACATTCTTAAATCACATTCCCTCCTGGATCCTTTACAACCTGCCTTTCGTACAGCTCGTTCTACAGACTGTGCTTAAAGCAAATTCCCAAGGTCACTTTTCCCTACTAATCCTACTTGATCTATCTGCTGCGTTTGATGCTCTCAATCACTCTCCTCCTTCATATTCTAAACTCTCTCTTGGTATCCGTAACACAGTTCTATCCTGGTTTTCATCATAACTTTCCTGTCACACATTCTCCATCTCTGTTGCTAACATGTCTTCGTCTTCTATTGATCTGTCTGTGGGTATACATCAGGGCTCTGTTCTGAGATCTCTCTTTCTCTCTACATACTATCATTTGGTGACCTCATCAACTCTTTGTGACAATCCTATAAATAACAAATACAAATATCAGGTCATGGGAATAAGTGATTTGGACATAAAAGTAACATTTCGGAAGTGTGGACAACTAATACATCTTGTAGATTGCCTTTACAGTGTGATGTCATTGATTCAGTAGATTGTGTGCAGACCAGGACTGCAGTACAGTGTCACTCACATGGATGACTTGCGTGGTAGAAGCTCAAGAACAAGGATGTCAAACTCCAGTCCTCGAGGGCAGCAAACAGGCCAGGTTTTCAGGATATCCCTACTGAAAACCTGGCCTGTTTGGGACCCTCGAGGACTGGAGTTTGACATGCATGCTCTAGAAGGAGCACAGCTGTGGGTGGGAGGTGGATTTGCTTTGCATCAAATGGTTTGGAGCAAGGTTTATTGTATGTATTATCATAATAACAATGCAATGCTTAACTTTTATTTCAGGAGGGATGACTGCAGAACAGAAGTGAATATTGAAGCCATGTGTTCCTTTTCTTGCAAAAGAGAAAATTTGAAGGACAGTTGAAGAGAAGGAAAATTACTACACAGAGACAGATAAGCAATGTGTATATTTCTCATTTACCATTTAGTATTTGTCGTTTTATTGACTCCACACAATCCGGCTGCTACGGGTTTCACATTGAATATTTTCATCTCTACTCTACCCCTTCCTGTGATCTGAACCATGCAAGTTTTCGTTGATTCAATACATCATGAGTAGAGTGTGGCTACAGTATGAAGTAAAGACCCAAGGACCACATCTACTACCATTCATAACAAGAACATGTGCAGTAGCGCACAGCTGCAGTTCTATGTGATTGTTATGAAAGGTTGAGGTGGTTCAATTCTATGAATCTGGAGTGGGATGGATCCTGTTTGCATCATATGGTTTCATCTAGGCCAGTAGATTATATAACTCTCAGTACAGGTTACACATGGCATCAGTATTAGTGATTTAAAGAGGAGGAAAGCTTCAATGTGGAGAACAAAGCCAAGTAATGTTGAAGTTACTCCTTTTACCATTTACTTGGTCAGTCTGTACTGTCTACTCTCCACACAGCTGCTAAGGATCTTCCATTTTAAATACTTTCACCTCCTATTCTGCACTGCTTTGCTGCCCATTATTCAGAGATGCGTTCCAGTCATGTTTAGCACTCTGAATCTCTCTGCAGTCATTGGTTCAGCACATCATGGGTAGAGCATGGCTACAGATACAGCAAGCTATTATTATTTTACCGGCTGATCACCCATAATATTGCATTAAAACATAGAATATCACTTAATTTCCAAAAGATTCAGTGATGCTGATAATGCAGAATCTCACAACATTTCCCATCATAATGCCATAATGCACAAGTGGGAGAAATAATCCTTGCTATATCTGTACATTGTGTGACGTATTACCTCAATGACCAATGAGAGCAAGTACATCTTCTGTATAGAGCGGCTGTGTTATGATGCAGTTATTGATCATCATTGACATAATCACAAGAATCTTATGCAAAGGGAAATTGTCCGCAGCGAAGTGAGATTTCAGCCCCCAAACGTCTGTAATATTAATGCAATGTCTTACTTTTGTTGCAGTGAACACTGAAGAGACGGATCTACTACAACACTGTACAGGATGAGCATACGCTACAAGCAGCAAAATGATCTTGCAGTTGACAGTATGTTGTTCTGGTAATGTGCACAATTATTATTTATGGGCTACACACCACAGTGCTGGACATATTCTGTTAACTTCAACTCTACTCCTAACATGGAGATGTCTTCCTGGTGTTACTGATTCAGTACATCATATGCACAGTGTGGTTATGATATGATGGATTGATTTAATGAACCCACCAACCAATGATGACATCTGCATCATCTTCTGTAAAGTGCAGCTACAGCATGATATTATCAGCATTTGGTGCGGTATAATCAGAGGTATCTATGTGCTTTTGTGCCTGTTTTAAGTCCTCCAGCTTAACGCCCCTACACCTCCCACTACACAGGCATACTTACTTATGCATACACTGACATCTGGCATACCTACACACACCCCAGGGCCACTTCCTTCCCCTGATGTCAGGGAGAGGATGGGCATGCAGAGTGCAGTAAGTCTCCACGTTACTCTGGCCAACAGTCTTGGCCTACCTCCAGCATCTGTCACCCACAACATCTGTTCCCTCCTTGTAAAGTGCTGAACTATCTCACCTGGGTCAGTGCTATAGCTGATCACAGTGCCCGATCAGGATGTCACTGTGACAGGCAGCAGTGCAGATTGACCGGTCAATCAATGCAGTGCCGCAACATATGCACTAAATGAGATTTCCGTGCCCCCAGTCAGGTTACTCCCTGGGCAGTGACCCTGCTCACACCCTCCCCTAGTTCCACCTCTGATCACAATTATCTCTCTTGGAGAGTGTAGCAAATTGGAGTTGGGGGAATCTCACCTCTGCCATGCATGGTCACAATCTGGGCACAGGACCCAAATAGTGGGCAATGTGGCACTTCTTACAGTAGAGAATAAGTAACTTTATTCTTTACTTGTGTATTAAGGACCTTATTTGCATTAAATTCAGTCCACATGGGACCAAGACTTTCTGGCTTACTGAACAAAGTGGAATTGTTTCGTAGAGGGTGGAGAATTGTATTTTATCTGAAATTACCCCCTCTGCACAAAATACAAACAATTATACCCATACAAGTACCTTGTGGAAGTTGTTGCCCTCTATCTTCCTGTGGTCTCTCCCTGTTTCTCACCGTGCCTCCTCCCATTTCCTTGCACCTCTGCGTCTCCGCATATATCCCTATACTCAGAGCCGGCTCCGGTCAGTGACATGGGATGCCCAAATATGAGCATACCCATATATGGGCATCCATGCCACTGACCGGAGCCCGCTCTGTTGCGGATATGGAGAGAGACTGGGAGATTTACATCCCCTTATAATTCATATGGTGCATAGTACCGGCACGTATTGTTTTACCGGTACTGTGTACCTTCCTACTTTCACACTGGTACAGTATATGCTGCAGTGGGACTGAGAGGGATATATTGGTAACACATAGTCATTGTTGGGGGAATTCAATCCATTTTGAAAATAGTAATGAAATGTTTTTTACTTTTCTTTTTTTTCAGTAATGAAGAATGAAACATTTCTGTTAAAATTGAATTGGAGGTGAACTGGATTCATCATCAACTCTGCACCAGTGTGAATTGATGTTCTTTAATGTTCTGATAAGGTACATGCAACATCTCTTCCTCAACCCCTGCACCACTCTCTGCCTCTTGCCTCTCTCTCTCCACCTCCCTGCTAAGCGTATTAACCCATGCCCTCTAGATCGTATCCCCTCACACCTTACTGCATCTCTTAGTCCCCACTCTCACCCACATCTTCAATTCCTCCCTATTCTCTGGCTCTTTACCCTCTTACTTTAAGCCTGTAGTGGTCACCCTTTTCTCAGAAACAACCTACACCCTATGTGCCTTACTAACTACCGCCCTGTATCCCTCCTGCTGTTTGTCTCCTAATTGCTAGAATGTCAACATTCTTAAATCACATTCCCTCCTGGATCCTTTACAACCTGCCTTTCGTACAGCTCGTTCTACAGACTGTGCTTAAAGCAAATTCCCAAGGTCACTTTTCCCTACTAATCCTACTTGATCTATCTGCTGCGTTTGATGCTCTCAATCACTCTCCTCCTTCATATTCTAAACTCTCTCTTGGTATCCGTAACACAGTTCTATCCTGGTTTTCATCATAACTTTCCTGTCACACATTCTCCATCTCTGTTGCTAACATGTCTTCGTCTTCTATTGATCTGTCTGTGGGTATACATCAGGGCTCTGTTCTGAGATCTCTCTTTCTCTCTACATACTATCATTTGGTGACCTCATCAACTCTTTGTGACAATCCTATAAATAACAAATACAAATATCAGGTCATGGGAATAAGTGATTTGGACATAAAAGTAACATTTCGGAAGTGTGGACAACTAATACATCTTGTAGATTGCCTTTACAGTGTGATGTCATTGATTCAGTAGATTGTGTGCAGACCAGGACTGCAGTACAGTGTCACTCACATGGATGACTTGCGTGGTAGAAGCTCAAGAACAAGGATGTCAAACTCCAGTCCTCGAGGGCCGCAAACAGGCCAGGTTTTCAGGATATCCCTACTGAAAACCTGGCCTGTTTGGGACCCTCGAGGACTGGAGTTTGACATGCATGCTCTAGAAGGAGCACAGCTGTGGGTGGGAGGTGGATTTGCTTTGCATCAAATGGTTTGGAGCAAGGTTTATTGTATGTATTATCATAATAACAATGCAATGCTTAACTTTTATTTCAGGAGGGATGACTGCAGAACAGAAGTGAATATTGAAGCCATGTGTTCCTTTTCTTGCAAAAGAGAAAATTTGAAGGACAGTTGAAGAGAAGGAAAATTACTACACAGAGACAGATAAGCAATGTGTATATTTCTCATTTACCATTTAGTATTTGTCGTTTTATTGACTCCACACAATCCGGCTGCTACGGGTTTCACATTGAATATTTTCATCTCTACTCTACCCCTTCCTGTGATCTGAACCATGCAGGTTTTCGTTGATTCAATACATCATGAGTAGAGGGTGGCTACAGTATGAAGTAAAGACCCAAGGACCACATCTACTACCATTCATAACAAGAACATGTGCAGTAGCGCACAGCTGCAGTTCTATGTGATTGTTATGAAAGGTTGAGGTGGTTCAATTCTATGAATCTGGAGTGGGATGGATCCTGTTTGCATCATATGGTTTCATCTAGGCCAGTAGATTATATAACTCTCAGTACAGGTTACACATGGCATCAGTATTAGTGATTTAAAGAGGAGGAAAGCTTCAATGTGGAGAACAAAGCCAAGTAATGTTGAAGTTACTCCTTTTACCATTTACTTGGTCAGTCTGTACTGTCTACTCTCCACACAGCTGCTAAGGATCTTCCATTTTAAATACTTTCACCTCCTATTCTGCACTGCTTTGCTGCCCATTATTCAGAGATGCGTTCCAGTCATGTTTAGCACTCTGAATCTCTCTGCAGTCATTGGTTCAGCACATCATGGGTAGAGCATGGCTACAGATACAGCAAGCTATTATTATTTTACCGGCTGATCACCCATAATATTGCATTAAAACATAGAATATCACTTAATTTCCAAAAGATTCAGTGATGCTGATAATGCAGAATCTCACAACATTTCCCATCATAATGCCATAATGCACAAGTGGGAGAAATAATCCTTGCTATATCTGTACATTGTGTGACGTATTACCTCAATGACCAATGAGAGCAAGTACATCTTCTGTATAGAGCGGCTGTGTTATGATGCAGTTATTGATCATCATTGACATAATCACAAGAATCTTATGCAAAGGGAAATTGTCCGCAGCGAAGTGAGATTTCAGCCCCCAAACGTCTGTAATATTAATGCAATGTCTTACTTTTGTTGCAGTGAACACTGAAGAGACGGATCTACTACAACACTGTACAGGATGAGCATACGCTACAAGCAGCAAAATGATCTTGCAGTTGACAGTATGTTGTTCTGGTAATGTGCACAATTATTATTTATGGGCTACACACCACAGTGCTGGACATATTCTGTTAACTTCAACTCTACTCCTAACATGGAGATGTCTTCCTGGTGTTACTGATTCAGTACATCATATGCACAGTGTGGTTATGATATGATGGATTGATTTAATGAACCCACCAACCAATGATGACATCTGCATCATCTTCTGTAAAGTGCAGCTACAGCATGATATTATCAGCATTTGGTGCGGTATAATCAGAGGTATCTATGTGCTTTTGTGCCTGTTTTAAGTCCTCCAGCTTAACGCCCCTACACCTCCCACTACACAGGCATACTTACTTATGCATACACTGACATCTGGCATACCTACACACACCCCAGGGCCACTTCCTTCCCCTGATGTCAGGGAGAGGATGGGCATGCAGAGTGCAGTAAGTCTCCACGTTACTCTGGCCAACAGTCTTGGCCTACCTCCAGCATCTGTCACCCACAACATCTGTTCCCTCCTTGTAAAGTGCTGAACTATCTCACCTGGGTCAGTGCTATAGCTGATCACAGTGCCCGATCAGGATGTCACTGTGACAGGCAGCAGTGCAGATTGACCGGTCAATCAATGCAGTGCCGCAACATATGCACTAAATGAGATTTCCGTGCCCCCAGTCAGGTTACTCCCTGGGCAGTGACCCTGCTCACACCCTCCCCTAGTTCCACCTCTGATCACAATTATCTCTCTTGGAGAGTGTAGCAAATTGGAGTTGGGGGAATCTCACCTCTGCCATGCATGGTCACAATCTGGGCACAGGACCCAAATAGTGGGCAATGTGGCACTTCTTACAGTAGAGAATAAGTAACTTTATTCTTTACTTGTGTATTAAGGACCTTATTTGCATTAAATTCAGTCCACATGGGACCAAGACTTTCTGGCTTACTGAACAAAGTGGAATTGTTTCGTAGAGGGTGGAGAATTGTATTTTATCTGAAATTAAACCCTCTGCACAAAATACAAACAATTATACCCATACAAGTACCTTGTGGAAGTTGTTGCCCTCTATCTTCCTGTGGTCTCTCCCTGTTTCTCACCGTGCCTCCTCCCATTTCCTTGCACCTCTGCGTCTCCGCATATATCCCTATACTCAGAGCCGGCTCCGGTCAGTGACATGGGATGCCCAAATATGAGCATACCCATATATGGGCATCCATGCCACTGACCGGAGCACGCTCTGTTGCGGATATGGAGAGAGACTGGGAGATTTACATCCCCTTATAATTCATATGGTGCATAGTACCGGCACGTATTGTTTTACCGGTACTGTGTACCTTCCTACTTCCACACTGGTACAGTATATGCTGCAGTGGGACTGAGAGGGATATATTGGTAACACATAGTCATTGTTGGGGGAATTCAATCCATTTTGAAAATAGTAATGAAATGTTTTTTACTTTTCTTTTTTTTCAGTAATGAAGAATGAAACATTTCTGTTAAAATTGAATTGGAGGTGAACTGGATTCATCATCAACTCTGCACCAGTGTGAATTGATGTTCTTTAATGTTCTGATAAGGTACATGCAACATCTCTTCCTCAACCCCTGCACCACTCTCTGCCTCTTGCCTCTCTCTCTCCACCTCCCTGCTAAGCGTATTAACCCATGCCCTCTAGATCGTATCCCCTCACACCTTACTGCATCTCTTAGTCCCCACTCTCACCCACATCTTCAATTCCTCCCTATTCTCTGGCTCTTTACCCTCTTACTTTAAGCCTGTAGTGGTCACCCTTTTCTCAGAAACAACCTACACCCTATGTGCCTTACTAACTACCGCCCTGTATCCCTCCTGCTGTTTGTCTCCTAATTGCTAGAATGTCAACATTCTTAAATCACATTCCCTCCTGGATCCTTTACAACCTGCCTTTCGTACAGCTCGTTCTACAGACTGTGCTTAAAGCAAATTCCCAAGGTCACTTTTCCCTACTAATCCTACTTGATCTATCTGCTGCGTTTGATGCTCTCAATCACTCTCCTCCTTCATATTCTAAACTCTCTCTTGGTATCCGTAACACAGTTCTATCCTGGTTTTCATCATAACTTTCCTGTCACACATTCTCCATCTCTGTTGCTAACATGTCTTCGTCTTCTATTGATCTGTCTGTGGGTATACATCAGGGCTCTGTTCTGAGATCTCTCTTTCTCTCTACATACTATCATTTGGTGACCTCATCAACTCTTTGTGACAATCCTATAAATAACAAATACAAATATCAGGTCATGGGAATAAGTGATTTGGACATAAAAGTAACATTTCGGAAGTGTGGACAACTAATACATCTTGTAGATTGCCTTTACAGTGTGATGTCATTGATTCAGTAGATTGTGTGCAGACCAGGACTGCAGTACAGTGTCACTCACATGGATGACTTGCGTGGTAGAAGCTCAAGAACAAGGATGTCAAACTCCAGTCCTCGAGGGCCGCAAACAGGCCAGGTTTTCAGGATATCCCTACTGAAAACCTGGCCTGTTTGGGACCCTCGAGGACTGGAGTTTGACATGCATGCTCTAGAAGGAGCACAGCTGTGGGTGGGAGGTGGATTTGCTTTGCATCAAATGGTTTGGAGCAAGGTTTATTGTATGTATTATCATAATAACAATGCAATGCTTAACTTTTATTTCAGGAGGGATGACTGCAGAACAGAAGTGAATATTGAAGCCATGTGTTCCTTTTCTTGCAAAAGAGAAAATTTGAAGGACAGTTGAAGAGAAGGAAAATTACTACACAGAGACAGATAAGCAATGTGTATATTTCTCATTTACCATTTAGTATTTGTCGTTTTATTGACTCCACACAATCCGGCTGCTACGGGTTTCACATTGAATATTTTCATCTCTACTCTACCCCTTCCTGTGATCTGAACCATGCAGGTTTTCGTTGATTCAATACATCATGAGTAGAGGGTGGCTACAGTATGAAGTAAAGACCCAAGGACCACATCTACTACCATTCATAACAAGAACATGTGCAGTAGCGCACAGCTGCAGTTCTATGTGATTGTTATGAAAGGTTGAGGTGGTTCAATTCTATGAATCTGGAGTGGGATGGATCCTGTTTGCATCATATGGTTTCATCTAGGCCAGTAGATTATATAACTCTCAGTACAGGTTACACATGGCATCAGTATTAGTGATTTAAAGAGGAGGAAAGCTTCAATGTGGAGAACAAAGCCAAGTAATGTTGAAGTTACTCCTTTTACCATTTACTTGGTCAGTCTGTACTGTCTACTCTCCACACAGCTGCTAAGGATCTTCCATTTTAAATACTTTCACCTCCTATTCTGCACTGCTTTGCTGCCCATTATTCAGAGATGCGTTCCAGTCATGTTTACCACTCTGAATCTCTCTGCAGTCATTGGTTCAGCACATCATGGGTAGAGCATGGCTACAGATACAGCAAGCTATTATTATTTTACCGGCTGATCACCCATAATATTGCATTAAAACATAGAATATCACTTAATTTCCAAAAGATTCAGTGATGCTGATAATGCAGAATCTCACAACATTTCCCATCATAATGCCATAATGCACAAGTGGGAGAAAAAATCCTTGCTATATCTGTACATTGTGTGACGTATTACCTCAATGACCTATGAGAGCAAGTACATCTTCTGTATAGAGCGGCTGTGTTATGATGCAGTTATTGATCATCATTGACATAATCACAAGAATCTTATGCAAAGGGAAATTGTCCGCAGCGAAGTGAGATTTCAGCCCCCAAACGTCTGTAATATTAATGCAATGTCTTACTTTTGTTGCAGTGAACACTGAAGAGACGGATCTACTACAACACTGTACAGGATGAGCATACGCTACAAGCAGCAAAATGATCTTGCAGTTGACAGTATGTTGTTCTGGTAATGTGCACAATTATTATTTATGGGCTACACACCACAGTGCTGGACATATTCTGTTAACTTCAACTCTACTCCTAACATGGAGATGTCTTCCTGGTGTTACTGATTCAGTACATCATATGCACAGTGTGGTTATGATATGATGGATTGATTTAATGAACCCACCAACCAATGATGACATCTGCATCATCTTCTGTAAAGTGCAGCTACAGCATGATATTATCAGCATTTGGTGCGGTATAATCAGAGGTATCTATGTGCTTTTGTGCCTGTTTTAAGTCCTCCAGCTTAACGCCCCTACACCTCCCACTACACAGGCATACTTACTTATGCATACACTGACATCTGGCATACCTACACACACCCCAGGGCCACTTCCTTCCCCTGATGTCAGGGAGAGGATGGGCATGCAGAGTGCAGTAAGTCTCCACGTTACTCTGGCCAACAGTCTTGGCCTACCTCCAGCATCTGTCACCCACAACATCTGTTCCCTCCTTGTAAAGTGCTGAACTATCTCACCTGGGTCAGTGCTATAGCTGATCACAGTGCCCGATCAGGATGTCACTGTGACAGGCAGCAGTGCAGATTGACCGGTCAATCAATGCAGTGCCGCAACATATGCACTAAATGAGATTTCCGTGCCCCCAGTCAGGTTACTCCCTGGGCAGTGACCCTGCTCACACCCTCCCCTAGTTCCACCTCTGATCACAATTATCTCTCTTGGAGAGTGTAGCAAATTGGAGTTGGGGGAATCTCACCTCTGCCATGCATGGTCACAATCTGGGCACAGGACCCAAATAGTGGGCAATGTGGCACTTCTTACAGTAGAGAATAAGTAACTTTATTCTTTACTTGTGTATTAAGGACCTTATTTGCATTAAATTCAGTCCACATGGGACCAAGACTTTCTGGCTTACTGAACAAAGTGGAATTGTTTCGTAGAGGGTGGAGAATTGTATTTTATCTGAAATTACCCCCTCTGCACAAAATACAAACAATTATACCCATACAAGTACCTTGTGGAAGTTGTTGCCCTCTATCTTCCTGTGGTCTCTCCCTGTTTCTCACCGTGCCTCCTCCCATTTCCTTGCACCTCTGCGTCTCCGCATATATCCCTATACTCAGAGCCGGCTCCGGTCAGTGACATGGGATGCCCAAATATGAGCATACCCATATATGGGCATCCATGCCACTGACCGGAGCCCGCTCTGTTGCGGATATGGAGAGAGACTGGGAGATTTACATCCCCTTATAATTCATATGGTGCATAGTACCGGCACGTATTGTTTTACCGGTACTGTGTACCTTCCTACTTTCACACTGGTACAGTATATGCTGCAGTGGGACTGAGAGGGATATATTGGTAACACATAGTCATTGTTGGGGGAATTCAATCCATTTTGAAAATAGTAATGAAATGTTTTTTACTTTTCTTTTTTTTCAGTAATGAAGAATGAAACATTTCTGTTAAAATTGAATTGGAGGTGAACTGGATTCATCATCAACTCTGCACCAGTGTGAATTGATGTTCTTTAATGTTCTGATAAGGTACATGCAACATCTCTTCCTCAACCCCTGCACCACTCTCTGCCTCTTGCCTCTCTCTCTCCACCTCCCTGCTAAGCGTATTAACCCATCTAATGTAATCCACATTCCATGTCTCACTTTACTCTTCACTTCTCACGTGCCCTCTGGAATGACTGCTCTCTGACTAACAAGGTCTATTTGTACATGACCTCTTCTGCTCTCATCATCCACCACCTCTCATTCCCCTCACCCCTGTCCTACTCGATACCTCAGCTTAATTGAACTCTCTCCTCTGACATCTACCCTTATCTCTAACCTCTCCTCACTTTCTGCTTAAACTAACTATCTTGTTAACTTTTACAATGCTATCATCTCCTCCTCCTCCCTCCTCCTCCTCCCTCCTCCATCATATATATGCCCCTTCTAGGCTCTGACACACTCATCCCTCTAAGGCCATGATTATCATGGGCACATGCTTGGTCATCCACAGTGCGTGCGAGCGATGCAGAGCCGCCTCGGACCTCAGTGCAGGGATTGCTGCATACCCCCAGCATCTGTCACCCACAAACAATACACACACTAATACTCCCCACAATACACACTATAATACCTCCTCAATACTAATCTCCCCAATAATATTATAGCTCCAAACACAATATACACAACACCCTTACACAAGATACACAATCTAGTACTCTCCTCTGCACCTCTACACACAATATAATACTCCCACACACACAATATACACACTACCCTCCTACCCCCATAAAATACAACCAATAATACACACACACTTTGTGGATGTTGGGACCAGCTCCCGGCATGCACCAGTGAAAGAGAGAGGCCCGCAGAAGCTCGGAAGAACTCCCTCCATCCGTGCCTTCCTCCGTTTCACATCTTCTCCCTGTCTCTCTCCCTCCCTTTCCTTGCATCTCCCTGCGTCTTTACGTATACCCAGTCAGTGACGGCTCTGGTCACGTGATGCCTTAATATGGGCTTATCCATATATGTTCATCCACGTCACTAATGTGATGCCCGCACTGTTGCGGAGCTGGTACTTACGACGGGCACTTATTGTTTTATCAGTACTGCGTACCTGACTCTACCGGCCTACTTTCAACACTAGTACAATATGTGCTTCACTACGAGTGAGTGGGGAATATTGGCATCACACAGTCACTGTTGAATATGCCATTCAATCCATTTTGAAAATAGTAATGCAATGTGGTTTTGTTTTGTTTGCTTTTTGCAGTAATGAAGAATGGAAAAGTTATATTAAAATTAAATTGGAGGGGGACTAGATTCAGCATTTCATCATGAACTCTGCACTTGTGAGAATTTAACTTCTTGAATACCCTGACAGGTACACGCAACATTAAGACTATAATCTGCTGTGCAAGCTTTCGTGCTATACCTCCCCCTCAGGTTTTGATTTATACATTTGCTCCCTCAATTCATGTCCTCTAATATTTGAAAGCTCTCTCCTAGCATTTTCTCTTTACCACAGAACGTCATCCCAATGTAACCTCTCTCTTGTTCTTTCTGCTGGCTGTTTCCTCACTCCTCTGTTAAACTTTTCTAATTTCTCTAACTTCCACACTCCTGCTTTTATCCACATGTTCTCCTCTTTCCTTCCCCTACCTTTGCATGTGTCTACACACTGCACCATTTGTACAGACCTCTATTGCAGCTATTTCTGCACTGCTCAATGAAAAGCACTCTTTAATATCCTATTCTCTGTGCCCCCTCTCTCTGCGCCCCCTCTTTTGGCGCCTCCTCTCTCTGCGCCCCCTCTCTCTGCGCCTATCTGTCTCATTCTCTCTACGTCCCTCTCTCTCTACATAGAGCTATCTCTGTCTCTCTCTACACCTATCTCTGTGTCTCCTTCTATGTTTGCTGATGTGTGGGATATCTCTTATAATCTTGAACCTGCTCATATACACATCGGGCCTCCCTGCCTCTGCCTCCCTGCTAAGAGTGTTAACCTATCTAATGTAATCCACATTCCTTTCCTTACTTTTCTCTTCCCTTCTCCTATGCCATCTGGAATGTCCGTTCTCTGACTAACAAGGCTCTAGTTGTACATGACCTCTTCTGCTCTCATCATTCACAATCAGTCATTCCCCTCACCCCATCTTACCTGTCCCACTGATTTGCCTCTGCTTAATTAAACTCTCCTCTGACATCTACTCTAACCTCTCTGCTCTCTCTCTCTTTCCGCTTAAACTAACAATCTTATTAACTCTTACAATGCTATCCTCCTATCTATATGCCCCCTCTAGGCTCTGACACACTTGTCCCTCTAGCCCACACCCTTGGCTAAATTCCCAAACATGTTCATCACACTTCCACTCGCTGTTCTTAATGCCTATGAAGGAAATCACACAATTGATATTTGATTTTTCTACAGTAAAAATGTCTCCAGTCCTGTATAAAGCTGCTCTCTGGGGCCAAACCACACTACTTTTTTTTCACATTCATCAACACTCAAATTTAATTTACGCTGTCTTTTTTTCCCTGTATTTGACTCCCTCCACTAACCTTCTCCTCACACTTGCCATCCTTCCTTCACTTCTCCTCAAGCATTTGACTACTTCAGAGGCAAGGTGGATGCCACCCACAAGGAGATTCCTTCTGTCCCTTCCCCCTTCTCTCCTTCTACCTAATTCTCCTTCTGCATTTGACTCTTTTTCTTCTCTTACAGAGCTGGAAGCAAATCATCTTCTCTTCTCCCTCTACCACATGCCCTCTAGATCGTATCCCCTCACACCTTACTGCATCTCTTAGTCCCCACTCTCACCCACATCTTCAATTCCTCCCTATTCTCTGGCTCTTTACCCTCTTACTTTAAGCCTGTAGTGGTCACCCTTTTCTCAGAAACAACCTACACCCTATGTGCCTTACTAACTACCGCCCTGTATCCCTCCTGCTGTTTGTCTCCTAATTGCTAGAATGTCAACATTCTTAAATCACATTCCCTCCTGGATCCTTTACAACCTGCCTTTCGTACAGCTCGTTCTACAGACTGTGCTTAAAGCAAATTCCCAAGGTCACTTTTCCCTACTAATCCTACTTGATCTATCTGCTGCGTTTGATGCTCTCAATCACTCTCCTCCTTCATATTCTAAACTCTCTCTTGGTATCCGTAACACAGTTCTATCCTGGTTTTCATCATAACTTTCCTGTCACACATTCTCCATCTCTGTTGCTAACATGTCTTCGTCTTCTATTGATCTGTCTGTGGGTATACATCAGGGCTCTGTTCTGAGATCTCTCTTTCTCTCTACATACTATCATTTGGTGACCTCATCAACTCTTTGTGACAATCCTATAAATAACAAATACAAATATCAGGTCATGGGAATAAGTGATTTGGACATAAAAGTAACATTTCGGAAGTGTGGACAACTAATACATCTTGTAGATTGCCTTTACAGTGTGATGTCATTGATTCAGTAGATTGTGTGCAGACCAGGACTGCAGTACAGTGTCACTCACATGGATGACTTGCGTGGTAGAAGCTCAAGAACAAGGATGTCAAACTCCAGTCCTCGAGGGCCGCAAACAGGCCAGGTTTTCAGGATATCCCTACTGAAAACCTGGCCTGTTTGGGACCCTCGAGGACTGGAGTTTGACATGCATGCTCTAGAAGGAGCACAGCTGTGGGTGGGAGGTGGATTTGCTTTGCATCAAATGGTTTGGAGCAAGGTTTATTGTATGTATTATCATAATAACAATGCAATGCTTAACTTTTATTTCAGGAGGGATGACTGCAGAACAGAAGTGAATATTGAAGCCATGTGTTCCTTTTCTTGCAAAAGAGAAAATTTGAAGGACAGTTGAAGAGAAGGAAAATTACTACACAGAGACAGATAAGCAATGTGTATATTTCTCATTTACCATTTAGTATTTGTCGTTTTATTGACTCCACACAATCCGGCTGCTACGGGTTTCACATTGAATATTTTCATCTCTACTCTACCCCTTCCTGTGATCTGAACCATGCAAGTTTTCGTTGATTCAATACATCATGAGTAGAGTGTGGCTACAGTATGAAGTAAAGACCCAAGGACCACATCTACTACCATTCATAACAAGAACATGTGCAGTAGCGCACAGCTGCAGTTCTATGTGATTGTTATGAAAGGTTGAGGTGGTTCAATTCTATGAATCTGGAGTGGGATGGATCCTGTTTGCATCATATGGTTTCATCTAGGCCAGTAGATTATATAACTCTCAGTACAGGTTACACATGGCATCAGTATTAGTGATTTAAAGAGGAGGAAAGCTTCAATGTGGAGAACAAAGCCAAGTAATGTTGAAGTTACTCCTTTTACCATTTACTTGGTCAGTCTGTACTGTCTACTCTCCACACAGCTGCTAAGGATCTTCCATTTTAAATACTTTCACCTCCTATTCTGCACTGCTTTGCTGCCCATTATTCAGAGATGCGTTCCAGTCATGTTTAGCACTCTGAATCTCTCTGCAGTCATTGGTTCAGCACATCATGGGTAGAGCATGGCTACAGATACAGCAAGCTATTATTATTTTACCGGCTGATCACCCATAATATTGCATTAAAACATAGAATATCACTTAATTTCCAAAAGATTCAGTGATGCTGATAATGCAGAATCTCACAACATTTCCCATCATAATGCCATAATGCACAAGTGGGAGAAATAATCCTTGCTATATCTGTACATTGTGTGACGTATTACCTCAATGACCAATGAGAGCAAGTACATCTTCTGTATAGAGCGGCTGTGTTATGATGCAGTTATTGATCATCATTGACATAATCACAAGAATCTTATGCAAAGGGAAATTGTCCGCAGCGAAGTGAGATTTCAGCCCCCAAACGTCTGTAATATTAATGCAATGTCTTACTTTTGTTGCAGTGAACACTGAAGAGACGGATCTACTACAACACTGTACAGGATGAGCATACGCTACAAGCAGCAAAATGATCTTGCAGTTGACAGTATGTTGTTCTGGTAATGTGCACAATTATTATTTATGGGCTACACACCACAGTGCTGGACATATTCTGTTAACTTCAACTCTACTCCTAACATGGAGATGTCTTCCTGGTGTTACTGATTCAGTACATCATATGCACAGTGTGGTTATGATATGATGGATTGATTTAATGAACCCACCAACCAATGATGACATCTGCATCATCTTCTGTAAAGTGCAGCTACAGCATGATATTATCAGCATTTGGTGCGGTATAATCAGAGGTATCTATGTGCTTTTGTGCCTGTTTTAAGTCCTCCAGCTTAACGCCCCTACACCTCCCACTACACAGGCATACTTACTTATGCATACACTGACATCTGGCATACCTACACACACCCCAGGGCCACTTCCTTCCCCTGATGTCAGGGAGAGGATGGGCATGCAGAGTGCAGTAAATCTCCACGTTACTCTGGCCAACAGTCTTGGCCTACCTCCAGCATCTGTCACCCACAACATCTGTTCCCTCCTTGTAAAGTGCTGAACTACGTATCTCACCTGGGTCAGTGCTATAGCTGATCACAGTGCCCGATCAGGATGTCACTGTGACAGGCAGCAGTGCAGATTGACCGGTCAATCAATGCAGTGCCGCAACATACTGCTGCGGCACAGTTTATTCGAGCATTTGCCCGTTCTGTGCCGCAGCAGTAGCCTGGCGCGCGCCCGAGTGTGACGGGCGCACGCCGAAGCAGCGGAAGAGCGCCCTCCGATCGGGGCGCTCTCCCTACCGCTGCCGGGTCCGCCGGGTCCCCCGGAACCCCCTGCCGCTGCTTTGCATCAAATGGTTTGGAGCAAGGTTTATTGTATGTATTATCATAATAACAATGCAATGCTTAACTTTTATTTCAGGAGGGATGACTGCAGAACAGAAGTGAATATTGAAGCCATGTGTTCCTTTTCTTGCAAAAGAGAAAATTTGAAGGACAGTTGAAGAGAAGGAAAATTACTACACAGAGACAGATAAGCAATGTGTATATTTCTCATTTACCATTTAGTATTTGTCGTTTTATTGACTCCACACAATCCGGCTGCTACGGGTTTCACATTGAATATTTTCATCTCTACTCTACCCCTTCCTGTGATCTGAACCATGCAAGTTTTCGTTGATTCAATACATCATGAGTAGAGGGTGGCTACAGTATGAAGTAAAGACCCAAGGACCACATCTACTACCATTCATAACAAGAACATGTGCAGTAGCGCACAGCTGCAGTTCTATGTGATTGTTATGAAAGGTTGAGATGGTTCAATTCTATGAATCTGGAGTGGGATGGATCCTGTTTGCATCATATGGTTTCATCTAGGCCAGTAGATTATATAACTCTCAGTACAGGTTACACATGGCATCAGTATTAGTGATTTAAAGAGGAGGAAAGCTTCAATGTGGAGAACAAAGCCAAGTAATGTTGAAGTTACTCCTTTTACCATTTACTTGGTCAGTCTGTACTGTCTACTCTCCACACAGCTGCTAAGGATCTTCCATTTTAAATACTTTCACCTCCTATTCTGCACTGCTTTGCTGCCCATTATTCAGAGATGCGTTCCAGTCATGTTTAGCACTCTGAATCTCTCTGCAGTCATTGGTTCAGCACATCATGGGTAGAGCATGGCTACAGATACAGCAAGCTATTATTATTTTACCGGCTGATCACCCATAATATTGCATTAAAACATAGAATATCACTTAATTTCCAAAAGATTCAGTGATGCTGATAATGCAGAATCTCACAACATTTCCCATCATAATGCCATAATGCACAAGTGGGAGAAATAATCCTTGCTATATCTGTACATTGTGTGACGTATTACCTCAATGACCAATGAGAGCAAGTACATCTTCTGTATAGAGCGGCTGTGTTATGATGCAGTTATTGATCATCATTGACATAATCACAAGAATCTTATGCAAAGGGAAATTGTCCGCAGCGAAGTGAGATTTCAGCCCCCAAACGTCTGTAATATTAATGCAATGTCTTACTTTTGTTGCAGTGAACAGCGAAGAGACGGATCTACTACAACACTGTACAGGATGAGCATACGCTACAAGCAGCAAAATGATCTTGCAGTTGACAGTATGTTGTTCTGGTAATGTGCACAATTATTATTTATGGGCTACACACCACAGTGCTGGACATATTCTGTTAACTTCAACTCTACTCCTAACATGGAGATGTCTTCCTGGTGTTACTGATTCAGTACATCATATGCACAGTGTGGTTATGATATGATGGATTGATTTAATGAACCCACCAACCAATGATGACATCTGCATCATCTTCTGTAAAGTGCAGCTACAGCATGATATTATCAGCATTTGGTGCGGTATAATCAGAGGTATCTATGTGCTTTTGTGCCTGTTTTAAGTCCTCCAGCTTAACGCCCCTACACCTCCCACTACACAGGCATACTTACTTATGCATACACTGACATCTGGCATACCTACACACACCCCAGGGCCACTTCCTTCCCCTGATGTCAGGGAGAGGATGGGCATGCAGAGTGCAGTAAATCTCCACGTTACTCTGGCCAACAGTCTTGGCCTACCTCCAGCATCTGTCACCCACAACATCTGTTCCCTCCTTGTAAAGTGCTGAACTATCTCACCTGGGTCAGTGCTATAGCTGATCACAGTGCCCGATCAGGATGTCACTGTGACAGGCAGCAGTGCAGATTGACCGGTCAATCAATGCAGTGCCGCAACATACTGCTGCGGCACAGTTTATTCGAGCATTTGCCCGTTCTGTGCCGCAGCAGTAGCCTGGCGCGCGCCCGAGTGTGACGGGCGCACGCCGAAGCAGCGGAAGAGCGCCCTCCGATCGGGGCGCTCTCCCTACCGCTGCCGGGTCCGCCGGGTCCCCCGGAACCCCCTGCCGCTGTCGCTGTCGGGGAGCCCCTGGACATGCGTGCAGCGGGCGCACGCTCCCGATGACGCGTGACCGCGCGTCTATGACGCGCGGCACGCCGAGGGGCGGCCACTAGCAAGCCGGGAGATTTCCCGGCTTGCGGTACCGACCACACTTCAATAAAGTGTGTCGGTAGTGTATGCACTAAATGAGATTTCCGTGCCCCCAGTCAGGTTACTCCCTGGGCAGTGACCCTGCTCACACCCTCCCCTAGTTCCACCTCTGATCACAATTATCTCTCTTGGAGAGTGTAGCAAATTGGAGTTGGGGGAATCTCACCTCTGCCATGCATGGTCACAATCTGGGCACAGGACCCAAATAGTGGGCAATGTGGCACTTCTTACAGTAGAGAATAAGTAACTTTATTCTTTACTTGTGTATTAAGGACCTTATTTGCATTAAATTCAGTCCACATGGGACCAAGACTTTCTGGCTTACTGAACAAAGTGGAATTGTTTTGTAGAGGGTGGAGAATTGTATTTTATCTGAAATTACCCCCTCTGCACAAAATACAAACAATTATACCCATACAAGTACCTTGTGGAAGTTGTTGCCCTCTATCTTCCTGTGGTCTCTCCCTGTTTCTCACCGTGCCTCCTCCCATTTCCTTGCACCTCTGCGTCTCCGCATATATCCCTATACTCAGAGCCGGCTCCGGTCAGTGACATGGGATGCCCAAATATGAGCATACCCATATATGGGCATCCATGCCACTGACCGGAGCCCGCTCTGTTGCGGATATGGAGAGAGACTGGGAGATTTACATCCCCTTATAATTCATATGGTGCATAGTACCGGCACGTATTGTTTTACCGGTACTGTGTACCTTCCTACTTTCACACTGGTACAGTATATGCTGCAGTGGGACTGAGAGGGATATATTGGTAACACATAGTCATTGTTGGGGGAATTCAATCCATTTTGAAAATAGTAATGAAATGTTTTTTACTTTTCTTTTTTTTCAGTAATGAAGAATGAAACATTTCTGTTAAAATTGAATTGGAGGTGAACTGGATTCATCATCAACTCTGCACCAGTGTGAATTGATGTTCTTTAATGTTCTGATAAGGTACATGCAACATCTCTTCCTCAACCCCTGCACCACTCTCTGCCTCTTGCCTCTCTCTCTCCACCTCCCTGCTAAGCGTATTAACCCATCTAATGTAATCCACATTCCATGTCTCACTTTACTCTTCACTTCTCACGTGCCCTCTGGAATGACTGCTCTCTGACTAACAAGGTCTATTTGTACATGACCTCTTCTGCTCTCATCATCCACCACCTCTCATTCCCCTCACCCCTGTCCTACTCGATACCTCAGCTTAATTGAACTCTCTCCTCTGACATCTACCCTTATCTCTAACCTCTCCTCACTTTCTGCTTAAACTAACTATCTTGTTAACTTTTACAATGCTATCATCTCCTCCTCCTCCCTCCTCCTCCTCCCTCCTCCATCATATATATGCCCCTTCTAGGCTCTGACACACTCATCCCTCTAAGGCCATGATTATCATGGGCACATGCTTGGTCATCCACAGTGCGTGCGAGCGATGCAGAGCCGCCTCGGACCTCAGTGCAGGGATTGCTGCATACCCCCAGCATCTGTCACCCACAAACAATACACACACTAATACTCCCCACAATACACACTATAATACCTCCTCAATACTAATCTCCCCAATAATATTATAGCTCCAAACACAATATACACAACACCCTTACACAAGATACACAATCTAGTACTCTCCTCTGCACCTCTACACACAATATAATACTCCCACACACACAATATACACACTACCCTCCTACCCCCATAAAATACAACCAATAATACACACACACTTTGTGGATGTTGGGACCAGCTCCCGGCATGCACCAGTGAAAGAGAGAGGCCCGCAGAAGCTCGGAAGAACTCCCTCCATCCGTGCCTTCCTCCGTTTCACATCTTCTCCCTGTCTCTCTCCCTCCCTTTCCTTGCATCTCCCTGCGTCTTTACGTATACCCAGTCAGTGACGGCTCTGGTCACGTGATGCCTTAATATGGGCTTATCCATATATGTTCATCCACGTCACTAATGTGATGCCCGCACTGTTGCGGAGCTGGTACTTACGACGGGCACTTATTGTTTTATCAGTACTGCGTACCTGACTCTACCGGCCTACTTTCAACACTAGTACAATATGTGCTTCACTACGAGTGAGTGGGGAATATTGGCATCACACAGTCACTGTTGAATATGCCATTCAATCCATTTTGAAAATAGTAATGCAATGTGGTTTTGTTTTGTTTGCTTTTTGCAGTAATGAAGAATGGAAAAGTTATATTAAAATTAAATTGGAGGGGGACTAGATTCAGCATTTCATCATGAACTCTGCACTTGTGAGAATTTAACTTCTTGAATACCCTGACAGGTACACGCAACATTAAGACTATAATCTGCTGTGCAAGCTTTCGTGCTATACCTCCCCCTCAGGTTTTGATTTATACATTTGCTCCCTCAATTCATGTCCTCTAATATTTGAAAGCTCTCTCCTAGCATTTTCTCTTTACCACAGAACGTCATCCCAATGTAACCTCTCTCTTGTTCTTTCTGCTGGCTGTTTCCTCACTCCTCTGTTAAACTTTTCTAATTTCTCTAACTTCCACACTCCTGCTTTTATCCACATGTTCTCCTCTTTCCTTCCCCTACCTTTGCATGTGTCTACACACTGCACCATTTGTACAGACCTCTATTGCAGCTATTTCTGCACTGCTCAATGAAAAGCACTCTTTAATATCCTATTCTCTGTGCCCCCTCTCTCTGCGCCCCCTCTTTTGGCGCCTCCTCTCTCTGCGCCCCCTCTCTCTGCGCCTATCTGTCTCATTCTCTCTACGTCCCTCTCTCTCTACATAGAGCTATCTCTGTCTCTCTCTACACCTATCTCTGTGTCTCCTTCTATGTTTGCTGATGTGTGGGATATCTCTTATAATCTTGAACCTGCTCATATACACATCGGGCCTCCCTGCCTCTGCCTCCCTGCTAAGAGTGTTAACCTATCTAATGTAATCCACATTCCTTTCCTTACTTTTCTCTTCCCTTCTCCTATGCCATCTGGAATGTCCGTTCTCTGACTAACAAGGCTCTAGTTGTACATGACCTCTTCTGCTCTCATCATTCACAATCAGTCATTCCCCTCACCCCATCTTACCTGTCCCACTGATTTGCCTCTGCTTAATTAAACTCTCCTCTGACATCTACTCTAACCTCTCTGCTCTCTCTCTCTTTCCGCTTAAACTAACAATCTTATTAACTCTTACAATGCTATCCTCCTATCTATATGCCCCCTCTAGGCTCTGACACACTTGTCCCTCTAGCCCACACCCTTGGCTAAATTCCCAAACATGTTCATCACACTTCCACTCGCTGTTCTTAATGCCTATGAAGGAAATCACACAATTGATATTTGATTTTTCTACAGTAAAAATGTCTCCAGTCCTGTATAAAGCTGCTCTCTGGGGCCAAACCACACTACTTTTTTTTCACATTCATCAACACTCAAATTTAATTTACGCTGTCTTTTTTTCCCTGTATTTGACTCCCTCCATTAACCTTCTCCTCACACTTGCCATCCTTCCTTCACTTCTCCTCAAGCATTTGACTACTTCAGAGGCAAGGTGGATGCCACCCACAAGGAGATTCCTTCTGTCCCTTCCCCCTTCTCTCCTTCTACCTAATTCTCCTTCTGCATTTGACTCTTTTTCTTCTCTTACAGAGCTGGAAGCAAATCATCTTCTCTTCTCCCTCTACCACATGCCCTCTAGATCGTATCCCCTCACACCTTACTGCATCTCTTAGTCCCCACTCTCACCCACATCTTCAATTCCTCCCTATTCTCTGGCTCTTTACCCTCTTACTTTAAGCCTGTAGTGGTCACCCTTTTCTCAGAAACAACCTACACCCTATGTGCCTTACTAACTACCGCCCTGTATCCCTCCTGCTGTTTGTCTCCTAATTGCTAGAATGTCAACATTCTTAAATCACATTCCCTCCTGGATCCTTTACAACCTGCCTTTCGTACAGCTCGTTCTACAGACTGTGCTTAAAGCAAATTCCCAAGGTCACTTTTCCCTACTAATCCTACTTGATCTATCTGCTGCGTTTGATGCTCTCAATCACTCTCCTCCTTCATATTCTAAACTCTCTCTTGGTATCCGTAACACAGTTCTATCCTGGTTTTCATCATAACTTTCCTGTCACACATTCTCCATCTCTGTTGCTAACATGTCTTCGTCTTCTATTGATCTGTCTGTGGGTATACATCAGGGCTCTGTTCTGAGATCTCTCTTTCTCTCTACATACTATCATTTGGTGACCTCATCAACTCTTTGTGACAATCCTATAAATAACAAATACAAATATCAGGTCATGGGAATAAGTGATTTGGACATAAAAGTAACATTTCGGAAGTGTGGACAACTAATACATCTTGTAGATTGCCTTTACAGTGTGATGTCATTGATTCAGTAGATTGTGTGCAGACCAGGACTGCAGTACAGTGTCACTCACATGGATGACTTGCGTGGTAGAAGCTCAAGAACAAGGATGTCAAACTCCAGTCCTCGAGGGCCGCAAACAGGCCAGGTTTTCAGGATATCCCTACTGAAAACCTGGCCTGTTTGGGACCCTCGAGGACTGGAGTTTGACATGCATGCTCTAGAAGGAGCACAGCTGTGGGTGGGAGGTGGATTTGCTTTGCATCAAATGGTTTGGAGCAAGGTTTATTGTATGTATTATCATAATAACAATGCAATGCTTAACTTTTATTTCAGGAGGGATGACTGCAGAACAGAAGTGAATATTGAAGCCATGTGTTCCTTTTCTTGCAAAAGAGAAAATTTGAAGGACAGTTGAAGAGAAGGAAAATTACTACACAGAGACAGATAAGCAATGTGTATATTTCTCATTTACCATTTAGTATTTGTCGTTTTATTGACTCCACACAATCCGGCTGCTACGGGTTTCACATTGAATATTTTCATCTCTACTCTACCCCTTCCTGTGATCTGAACCATGCAAGTTTTCGTTGATTCAATACATCATGAGTAGAGTGTGGCTACAGTATGAAGTAAAGACCCAAGGACCACATCTACTACCATTCATAACAAGAACATGTGCAGTAGCGCACAGCTGCAGTTCTATGTGATTGTTATGAAAGGTTGAGGTGGTTCAATTCTATGAATCTGGAGTGGGATGGATCCTGTTTGCATCATATGGTTTCATCTAGGCCAGTAGATTATATAACTCTCAGTACAGGTTACACATGGCATCAGTATTAGTGATTTAAAGAGGAGGAAAGCTTCAATGTGGAGAACAAAGCCAAGTAATGTTGAAGTTACTCCTTTTACCATTTACTTGGTCAGTCTGTACTGTCTACTCTCCACACAGCTGCTAAGGATCTTCCATTTTAAATACTTTCACCTCCTATTCTGCACTGCTTTGCTGCCCATTATTCAGAGATGCGTTCCAGTCATGTTTAGCACTCTGAATCTCTCTGCAGTCATTGGTTCAGCACATCATGGGTAGAGCATGGCTACAGATACAGCAAGCTATTATTATTTTACCGGCTGATCACCCATAATATTGCATTAAAACATAGAATATCACTTAATTTCCAAAAGATTCAGTGATGCTGATAATGCAGAATCTCACAACATTTCCCATCATAATGCCATAATGCACAAGTGGGAGAAATAATCCTTGCTATATCTGTACATTGTGTGACGTATTACCTCAATGACCAATGAGAGCAAGTACATCTTCTGTATAGAGCGGCTGTGTTATGATGCAGTTATTGATCATCATTGACATAATCACAAGAATCTTATGCAAAGGGAAATTGTCCGCAGCGAAGTGAGATTTCAGCCCCCAAACGTCTGTAATATTAATGCAATGTCTTACTTTTGTTGCAGTGAACACTGAAGAGACGGATCTACTACAACACTGTACAGGATGAGCATACGCTACAAGCAGCAAAATGATCTTGCAGTTGACAGTATGTTGTTCTGGTAATGTGCACAATTATTATTTATGGGCTACACACCACAGTGCTGGACATATTCTGTTAACTTCAACTCTACTCCTAACATGGAGATGTCTTCCTGGTGTTACTGATTCAGTACATCATATGCACAGTGTGGTTATGATATGATGGATTGATTTAATGAACCCACCAACCAATGATGACATCTGCATCATCTTCTGTAAAGTGCAGCTACAGCATGATATTATCAGCATTTGGTGCGGTATAATCAGAGGTATCTATGTGCTTTTGTGCCTGTTTTAAGTCCTCCAGCTTAACGCCCCTACACCTCCCACTACACAGGCATACTTACTTATGCATACACTGACATCTGGCATACCTACACACACCCCAGGGCCACTTCCTTCCCCTGATGTCAGGGAGAGGATGGGCATGCAGAGTGCAGTAAATCTCCACGTTACTCTGGCCAACAGTCTTGGCCTACCTCCAGCATCTGTCACCCACAACATCTGTTCCCTCCTTGTAAAGTGCTGAACTATCTCACCTGGGTCAGTGCTATAGCTGATCACAGTGCCCGATCAGGATGTCACTGTGACAGGCAGCAGTGCAGATTGACCGGTCAATCAATGCAGTGCCGCAACATACTGCTGCGGCACAGTTTATTCGAGCATTTGCCCGTTCTGTGCCGCAGCAGTAGCCTGGCGCGCGCCCGAGTGTGACGGGCGCACGCCGAAGCAGCGGAAGAGCGCCCTCCGATCGGGGCGCTCTCCCTACCGCTGCCGGGTCCGCCGGGTCCCCCGGAACCCCCTGCCGCTGTCCCGCGATCGCGGGACACCAGGGCTCCCTCGGGGAGCCCCTGGACATGCGTGCAGCGGGCGCACGCTCCCGATGACGCGTGACCGCGCGTCTATGACGCGTGACCGCGCGTCTATGACGCGCGGCACGCCGAGGGGCGGCCACTAGCAAGCCGGGAGATTTCCCGGCTTGCGGTACCGACCACACTTCAATAAAGTGTGTCGGTAGTGTATGCACTAAATGAGATTTCCGTGCCCCCAGTCAGGTTACTCCCTGGGCAGTGACCCTGCTCACACCCTCCCCTAGTTCCACCTCTGATCACAATTATCTCTCTTGGAGAGTGTAGCAAATTGGAGTTGGGGGAATCTCACCTCTGCCATGCATGGTCACAATCTGGGCACAGGACCCAAATAGTGGGCAATGTGGCACTTCTTACAGTAGAGAATAAGTAACTTTATTCTTTACTTGTGTATTAAGGACCTTATTTGCATTAAATTCAGTCCACATGGGACCAAGACTTTCTGGCTTACTGAACAAAGTGGAATTGTTTCGTAGAGGGTGGAGAATTTTATATTTTATCTGAAATTACCCCCTCTGCACAAAATACAAACAATTATACCCATACAAGTACCTTGTGGAAGTTGTTGCCCTCTATCTTCCTGTGGTCTCTCCCTGTTTCTCACCGTGCCTCCTCCCATTTCCTTGCACCTCTGCGTCTCCGCATATATCCCTATACTCAGAGCCGGCTCCGGTCAGTGACATGGGATGCCCAAATATGAGCATACCCATATATGGGCATCCATGCCACTGACCGGAGCCCGCTCTGTTGCGGATATGGAGAGAGACTGGGAGATTTACATCCCCTTATAATTCATATGGTGCATAGTACCGGCACGTATTGTTTTACCGGTACTGTGTACCTTCCTACTTCCACACTGGTACAGTATATGCTGCAGTGGGACTGAGAGGGATATATTGGTAACACATAGTCATTGTTGGGGGAATTCAATCCATTTTGAAAATAGTAATGAAATGTTTTTTACTTTTCTTTTTTTTCAGTAATGAAGAATGAAACATTTCTGTTAAAATTGAATTGGAGGTGAACTGGATTCATCATCAACTCTGCACCAGTGTGAATTGATGTTCTTTAATGTTCTGATAAGGTACATGCAACATCTCTTCCTCAACCCCTGCACCACTCTCTGCCTCTTGCCTCTCTCTCTCCACCTCCCTGCTAAGCGTATTAACCCATGCCCTCTAGATCGTATCCCCTCACACCTTACTGCATCTCTTAGTCCCCACTCTCACCCACATCTTCAATTCCTCCCTATTCTCTGGCTCTTTACCCTCTTACTTTAAGCCTGTAGTGGTCACCCTTTTCTCAGAAACAACCTACACCCTATGTGCCTTACTAACTACCGCCCTGTATCCCTCCTGCTGTTTGTCTCCTAATTGCTAGAATGTCAACATTCTTAAATCACATTCCCTCCTGGATCCTTTACAACCTGCCTTTCGTACAGCTCGTTCTACAGACTGTGCTTAAAGCAAATTCCCAAGGTCACTTTTCCCTACTAATCCTACTTGATCTATCTGCTGCGTTTGATGCTCTCAATCACTCTCCTCCTTCATATTCTAAACTCTCTCTTGGTATCCGTAACACAGTTCTATCCTGGTTTTCATCATAACTTTCCTGTCACACATTCTCCATCTCTGTTGCTAACATGTCTTCGTCTTCTATTGATCTGTCTGTGGGTATACATCAGGGCTCTGTTCTGAGATCTCTCTTTCTCTCTACATACTATCATTTGGTGACCTCATCAACTCTTTGTGACAATCCTATAAATAACAAATACAAATATCAGGTCATGGGAATAAGTGATTTGGACATAAAAGTAACATTTCGGAAGTGTGGACAACTAATACATCTTGTAGATTGCCTTTACAGTGTGATGTCATTGATTCAGTAGATTGTGTGCAGACCAGGACTGCAGTACAGTGTCACTCACATGGATGACTTGCGTGGTAGAAGCTCAAGAACAAGGATGTCAAACTCCAGTCCTCGAGGGCCGCAAACAGGCCAGGTTTTCAGGATATCCCTACTGAAAACCTGGCCTGTTTGGGACCCTCGAGGACTGGAGTTTGACATGCATGCTCTAGAAGGAGCACAGCTGTGGGTGGGAGGTGGATTTGCTTTGCATCAAATGGTTTGGAGCAAGGTTTATTGTATGTATTATCATAATAACAATGCAATGCTTAACTTTTATTTCAGGAGGGATGACTGCAGAACAGAAGTGAATATTGAAGCCATGTGTTCCTTTTCTTGCAAAAGAGAAAATTTGAAGGACAGTTGAAGAGAAGGAAAATTACTACACAGAGACAGATAAGCAATGTGTATATTTCTCATTTACCATTTAGTATTTGTCGTTTTATTGACTCCACACAATCCGGCTGCTACGGGTTTCACATTGAATATTTTCATCTCTACTCTACCCCTTCCTGTGATCTGAACCATGCAGGTTTTCGTTGATTCAATACATCATGAGTAGAGGGTGGCTACAGTATGAAGTAAAGACCCAAGGACCACATCTACTACCATTCATAACAAGAACATGTGCAGTAGCGCACAGCTGCAGTTCTATGTGATTGTTATGAAAGGTTGAGGTGGTTCAATTCTATGAATCTGGAGTGGGATGGATCCTGTTTGCATCATATGGTTTCATCTAGGCCAGTAGATTATATAACTCTCAGTACAGGTTACACATGGCATCAGTATTAGTGATTTAAAGAGGAGGAAAGCTTCAATGTGGAGAACAAAGCCAAGTAATGTTGAAGTTACTCCTTTTACCATTTACTTGGTCAGTCTGTACTGTCTACTCTCCACACAGCTGCTAAGGATCTTCCATTTTAAATACTTTCACCTCCTATTCTGCACTGCTTTGCTGCCCATTATTCAGAGATGCGTTCCAGTCATGTTTAGCACTCTGAATCTCTCTGCAGTCATTGGTTCAGCACATCATGGGTAGAGCATGGCTACAGATACAGCAAGCTATTATTATTTTACCGGCTGATCACCCATAATATTGCATTAAAACATAGAATATCACTTAATTTCCAAAAGATTCAGTGATGCTGATAATGCAGAATCTCACAACATTTCCCATCATAATGCCATAATGCACAAGTGGGAGAAATAATCCTTGCTATATCTGTACATTGTGTGACGTATTACCTCAATGACCAATGAGAGCAAGTACATCTTCTGTATAGAGCGGCTGTGTTATGATGCAGTTATTGATCATCATTGACATAATCACAAGAATCTTATGCAAAGGGAAATTGTCCGCAGCGAAGTGAGATTTCAGCCCCCAAACGTCTGTAATATTAATGCAATGTCTTACTTTTGTTGCAGTGAACACTGAAGAGACGGATCTACTACAACACTGTACAGGATGAGCATACGCTACAAGCAGCAAAATGATCTTGCAGTTGACAGTATGTTGTTCTGGTAATGTGCACAATTATTATTTATGGGCTACACACCACAGTGCTGGACATATTCTGTTAACTTCAACTCTACTCCTAACATGGAGATGTCTTCCTGGTGTTACTGATTCAGTACATCATATGCACAGTGTGGTTATGATATGATGGATTGATTTAATGAACCCACCAACCAATGATGACATCTGCATCATCTTCTGTAAAGTGCAGCTACAGCATGATATTATCAGCATTTGGTGCGGTATAATCAGAGGTATCTATGTGCTTTTGTGCCTGTTTTAAGTCCTCCAGCTTAACGCCCCTACACCTCCCACTACACAGGCATACTTACTTATGCATACACTGACATCTGGCATACCTACACACACCCCAGGGCCACTTCCTTCCCCTGATGTCAGGGAGAGGATGGGCATGCAGAGTGCAGTAAGTCTCCACGTTACTCTGGCCAACAGTCTTGGCCTACCTCCAGCATCTGTCACCCACAACATCTGTTCCCTCCTTGTAAAGTGCTGAACTATCTCACCTGGGTCAGTGCTATAGCTGATCACAGTGCCCGATCAGGATGTCACTGTGACAGGCAGCAGTGCAGATTGACCGGTCAATCAATGCAGTGCCGCAACATACTGCTGCGGCACAGTTTATTCGAGCATTTGCCCGTTCTGTGCCACAGCAGTAGCCTGGCGCGCGCCCGAGTGTGACGGGTGCACGCCGAAGCAGCGGAAGAGCGCCCTCCGATCGGGGCGCTCTCCCTACCGCTGCCGGGTCCGCCGGGTTCCCCGGAACCCCCTGCCGCTGTCCCGCGATCGCGGGACACCAGGGCTCCCTCGGGGAGCCCCTGGACATGCGTGCAGCGGGCGCACGCTCCCGATGACGCGTGACCGCGCGTCTATGACGCGCGGCACGCCGAGGGGCGGCCACTAGCAAGCCGGGAGATTTCCCGGCTTGCGGTACCGACCACACTTCAATAAAGTGTGTCGGTAGTGTATGCACTAAATGAGATTTCCGTGCCCCCAGTCAGGTTACTCCCTGGGCAGTGACCCTGCTCACACCCTCCCCTAGTTCCACCTCTGATCACAATTATCTCTCTTGGAGAGTGTAGCAAATTGGAGTTGGGGGAATCTCACCTCTGCCATGCATGGTCACAATCTGGGCACAGGACCCAAATAGTGGGCAATGTGGCACTTCTTACAGTAGAGAATAAGTAACTTTATTCTTTACTTGTGTATTAAGGACCTTATTTGCATTAAATTCAGTCCACATGGGACCAAGACTTTCTGGCTTACTGAACAAAGTGGAATTGTTTCGTAGAGGGTGGAGAATTGTATTTTATCTGAAATTACCCCCTCTGCACAAAATACAAACAATTATACCCATACAAGTACCTTGTGGAAGTTGTTGCCCTCTATCTTCCTGTGGTCTCTCCCTGTTTCTCACCGTGCCTCCTCCCATTTCCTTGCACCTCTGCGTCTCCGCATATATCCCTATACTCAGAGCCGGCTCCGGTCAGTGACATGGGATGCCCAAATATGAGCATACCCATATATGGGCATCCATGCCACTGACCGGAGCCCGCTCTGTTGCGGATATGGAGAGAGACTGGGAGATTTACATCTTATACTATATTAGTGAAAGCACTGTATGTTTGCCTGCCTGCCTGCCTGCATGCATGCATGCCTGCCTGCTGGATGTCCGGTGTCCCTAGCGGCAATCTCATTGGTCCCATGGGCCGCCCGCCCCCGCACACCTCTCATTGGCCTCACACACTCACACCACCCCCTTGGCCCGCCCCTGAGGCGGAGTGACGGGCCAAAGGTCCACAAAAAAAAAAAAAAAAAAAAAAACACACACACACACACACACACACCCCCCCCCCCCCAAGCTCACACACACCTCACCCCCCCCCAAGCTCACCCCCCCCCCCCAAGCTCACACACCCCCCCCCCCCCCCAAGCTCACACCCCGGCACCGCTACAGTCAGCGGGGGAGCGGAGCGAGCGCCCGGGACACACGCGGGGGAGCGGCCACAACACGCTGCCTCCCGCCTCACATCCACGTGCTAGCGGCCGGATGGGTGAGGCAGCGTCCCACGGGCCTCGCCGCACGCTCCTCGGCACCGGCTCACCTCTCCCACCCCCCTCACAGCAAAGACCAGCCTACCCGGCGCCGCCTGCAACGCTCCTCGGCACCGCCGCCTCACCTCGAGCCAGAGGGCAGCGGGGGGGCTCCCGCCCTGCAGGAGGCCTCACCTCGAGCCGGAGGGCAGCGGGGGGGCTCCCGCCCTGCAGGAGGCCTCACCTCGAGCCGGAGGGCAGCGGGGGGGCTCCCGCCCTGCAGGAGGCCTCACCTCGAGCCGGAGGGCAGCGGGGGGGCTCCCGCCCTGCAGGAGGCTTCACCTCGAGCCGGAGGGCAGCGGGGGGGCTCCCGCCCTGCAGGAGGCCTCACCTCGAGCCGGAGGGCAGCGGGGGGGCTCCCGCCCTGCAGGAGGCCTCACCTCGAGCCGGGGGGGCTCCCGCCCTGCAGGAGGCCTCACCTCGAGCCGGAGGCAGCGGGGGGGCTCCCGCCCTGCAGGAGGCCTCACCTCGAGCCGGGGGGGCTCCCGCCCTGCAGGAGGCCTCACCTCGAGCCGGAGGCAGCGGGGGGGCTCCCGCCCTGCAGGAGGCCTCACCTCGAGCCGGAGGCAGCGGGGGGGCTCCCGCCCTGCAGGAGGCCTCACCTCGAGGAACATGCTGCCGACTGCAAGGTAAGCAGCTCTCCCCCCACACCCCCCCATTCCTTCATTGCCAGCCTCAACCCTCCATACATACACACACACACACTATATATATATATATATATATATATATATATATATATATATATATATACATACACATACACAGAGACACACACACACACAGAGACCACACACACACACACATGTAGGCGCACACACACATGTAGGCGCACACACACACATGTAGGCACACACACACACACACGCACACACACACATGTAGGCACACACACACGTCCACAGACACACACATGTAGACACACACACACATGTAGACACACACACACATGTAGACAGACACACACGCACACACACACACACACACACCTATACAGACACACGTATACACACACACACGTATACACACAGGCACACGTAGACACACAGACACACGTAGACACACGTAGACACAAACAAACACGTAGACACACGTAGACACACAGACACACCTATACACACAGACACACACCTATACACACACACACACCTATACACACACACACACACCTATACACACAGACACACACGTATACACACAGACACACACGTATACACACAGACACACACGTATACACACAGACACACGTTTACACACACACACACGTACACACACGTATACACACACACACACACACGTACAAACACACACACGTACAAACACACACGTAGACACACGTGTACACACACACACGTAGACACACACACAGACGTAGACACACGCACACACACGTAGACACACACACGTAGACACACACACACACGTAGACACACACACACACGTAGACACACACACACGTAGACACACACACACACGTATACGCACACACACGTATACACACACACACGTAGACACACACACACGTATACACACGCACGTAGACACACACACATGTACACGTAGACACACACACACATGTACACGTAGACACGTACACACACACACATGTACACGTATACTCACACACATGTACACGTACACACACACATGGAGACATACACACACACATGGAGACATACACACACGCACATGTACACATACACACACGTACACACACACACATGTATATATACACATAATGTATACACACACACATGTATACACACACACATGTATACACACACACATGTATACACACACACACACACATACACACGTGTATACACACACAAACATGTATACACACAAATGTACACACACACATGTATACACACACACACACACATACTATGTATACACACAAACATGTATACACACGTGTATACACACGTGTATACACACGTGTATACACATGTGTATATACACATGTGTATACACACACATGGAGACATACACACACGCACATGTACACATACACACACATGTATACATACACATAATGTATACACACACACATGTATACACACACACACACACACACACGTGTATACACACACACAAACATGTATACACACACAAATGTACACACACACACAAACATGTATACACACACACAAACATGTATACACACACAAATGTACACACACACACAAACATGTATACACACACACAAACATGTATACACACACAAATGTACACACACACACATGTACACACACACACACACATACTATGTATACACACATGTGTATACACATGTGTATACACACACGTACACATGTATACACACACACACACAATATATACATACACACAATGTCTACACACACATGTGTATACACGTCTATACACACATGTGTATACACACACATGTGTATACACACACGTACACACACACACACACGTACACATGTATACACACACACACACACATACAATGTATACACACAAACATGTATACACACACACAAACATGTATACACACACACGTGTATACACACACACGTGTATACACACACACGTATACACACACACACTATCCCCAGCAAAACCACATCAGCACACCGCTATCCCATGCCCCCCCCAGCACACTGGCATTCTCGGCTCCCCGCCATTCCCAGCCCCCATCAACACCATCAGCACCCACACATCGGCACCTTTGCACCTCCCCCATCGGCACACCCACATCCGCACCCCCACATCCGCACCCCCACATCAGCACCAAACCCTCCAAAATCAGCACACCGATACAATCACCATCAGTACAGCCACAGCAGCACTACCACCGCACATGGGCCGCGTTGACCACTCCTCACCCAAATGCCACACCCACACCACAAACATCCCGGGCAACGCCGGGGCTCTCAGCTAGTCCCCTTATAATTCATATGGTGCATAGTACCGGCACGTATTGTTTTACCGGTACTGTGTACCTTCCTACTTTCACACTGGTACAGTATATGCTGCAGTGGGACTGAGAGGGATATATTGGTAACACATAGTCATTGTTGGGGGAATTCAATCCATTTTGAAAATAGTAATGAAATGTTTTTTACTTTTCTTTTTTTTCAGTAATGAAGAATGAAACATTTCTGTTAAAATTGAATTGGAGGTGAACTGGATTCATCATCAACTCTGCACCAGTGTGAATTGATGTTCTTTAATGTTCTGATAAGGTACATGCAACATCTCTTCCTCAACCCCTGCACCACTCTCTGCCTCTTGCCTCTCTCTCTCCACCTCCCTGCTAAGCGTATTAACCCATCTAATGTAATCCACATTCCATGTCTCACTTTACTCTTCACTTCTCACGTGCCCTCTGGAATGACTGCTCTCTGACTAACAAGGTCTATTTGTACATGACCTCTTCTGCTCTCCTCATCCACCACCTCTCATTCCCCTCACCCCTGTCCTACTCGATACCTCAGCTTAATTGAACTCTCTCCTCTGACATCTACCCTTATCTCTAACCTCTCCTCACTTTCTGCTTAAACTAACTATCTTGTTAACTTTTACAATGCTATCATCTCCTCCTCCTCCCTCCTCCTCCTCCCTCCTCCATCATATATATGCCCCTTCTAGGCTCTGACACACTCATCCCTGTAAGGCCATGATTATCATGGGCACATGCTTGGTCATCCACAGTGCGTGCGAGCGATGCAGAGCCGCCTCGGACCTCAGTGCAGGGATTGCTGCATACCCCCAGCATCTGTCACCCACAAACAATACACACACTAATACTCCCCACAATACACACTATAATACCTCCTCAATACTAATCTCCCCAATAATATTATAGCTCCAAACACAATATACACAACACCCTTACACAAGATACACAATCTAGTACTCTCCTCTGCACCTCTACACACAATATAATACTCCCACACACACAATATACACACTACCCTCCTACCCCCATAAAATACAACCAATAATACACACACACTTTGTGGATGTTGGGACCAGCTCCCGGCATGCACCAGTGAAAGAGAGAGGCCCGCAGAAGCTCGGAAGAACTCCCTCCATCCGTGCCTTCCTCCGTTTCACATCTTCTCCCTGTCTCTCTCCCTCCCTTTCCTTGCATCTCCCTGCGTCTTTACGTATACCCAGTCAGTGACGGCTCTGGTCACGTGATGCCTTAATATGGGCTTATCCATATATGTTCATCCACGTCACTAATGTGATGCCCGCACTGTTGCGGAGCTGGTACTTACGACGGGCACTTATTGTTTTATCAGTACTGCGTACCTGACTCTACCGGCCTACTTTCAACACTAGTACAATATGTGCTTCACTACGAGTGAGTGGGGAATATTGGCATCACACAGTCACTGTTGAATATGCCATTCAATCCATTTTGAAAATAGTAATGCAATGTGGTTTTGTTTTGTTTGCTTTTTGCAGTAATGAAGAATGGAAAAGTTATATTAAAATTAAATTGGAGGGGGACTAGATTCAGCATTTCATCATGAACTCTGCACTTGTGAGAATTTAACTTCTTGAATACCCTGACAGGTACACGCAACATTAAGACTATAATCTGCTGTGCAAGCTTTCGTGCTATACCTCCCCCTCAGGTTTTGATTTATACATTTGCTCCCTCAATTCATGTCCTCTAATATTTGAAAGCTCTCTCCTAGCATTTTCTCTTTACCACAGAACGTCATCCCAATGTAACCTCTCTCTTGTTCTTTCTGCTGGCTGTTTCCTCACTCCTCTGTTAAACTTTTCTAATTTCTCTAACTTCCACACTCCTGCTTTTATCCACATGTTCTCCTCTTTCCTTCCCCTACCTTTGCATGTGTCTACACACTGCACCATTTGTACAGACCTCTATTGCAGCTATTTCTGCACTGCTCAATGAAAAGCACTCTTTAATATCCTATTCTCTGTGCCCCCTCTCTCTGCGCCCCCTCTTTTGGCGCCTCCTCTCTCTGCGCCCCCTCTCTCTGCGCCTATCTGTCTCATTCTCTCTACGTCCCTCTCTCTCTCTACATAGAGCTATCTCTGTCTCTCTCTACACCTATCTCTGTGTCTCCTTCTATGTTTGCTGATGTGTGGGATATCTCTTATAATCTTGAACCTGCTCATATACACATCGGGCCTCCCTGCCTCTGCCTCCCTGCTAAGAGTGTTAACCTATCTAATGTAATCCACATTCCTTTCCTTACTTTTCTCTTCCCTTCTCCTATGCCATCTGGAATGTCCGTTCTCTGACTAACAAGGCTCTAGTTGTACATGACCTCTTCTGCTCTCATCATTCACAATCAGTCATTCCCCTCACCCCATCTTACCTGTCCCACTGATTTTCCTCTGCTTAATTAAACTCTCCTCTGACATCTACTCTAACCTCTCTCTCTCTTTCCGCTTAAACTAACAATCTTATTAACTCTTACAATGCTATCCTCCTATCTATATGCCCCCTCTAGGCTCTGACACACTTGTCCCTCTAGCCCACACCCTTGGCTAAATTCCCAAACATGTTCATCACACTTCCACTCGCTGTTCTTAATGCCTATGAAGGAAATCACACAATTGATATTTGATTTTTCTACAGTAAAAATGTCTCCAGTCCTGTATAAAGCTGCTCTCTGGGGCCAAACCACACTACTTTTTTTTCACATTCATCAACACTCAAATTTAATTTACGCTGTCTTTTTTTCCCTGTATTTGACTCCCTCCACTAACCTTCTCCTCACACTTGCCATCCTTCCTTCACTTCTCCTCAAGCATTTGACTACTTCAGAGGCAAGGTGGATGCCACCCACAAGGAGATTCCTTCTGTCCCTTCCCCCTTCTCTCCTTCTACCTAATTCTCCTTCTGCATTTGACTCCTTTTCTTCTCTTACAGAGCTGGAAGCTAATCATCTTCTCTTCTCCCTCTACCACATGCCCTCTAGATCGTATCCCCTCACACCTTACTGCATCTCTTAGTCCCCACTCTCACCCACATCTTCAATTCCTCCCTATTCTCTGGCTCTTTACCCTCTTACTTTAAGCCTGTAGTGGTCACCCTTTTCTCAGAAACAACCTACACCCTATGTGCCTTACTAACTACCGCCCTGTATCCCTCCTGCTGTTTGTCTCCTAATTGCTAGAATGTCAACATTCTTAAATCACATTCCCTCCTGGATCCTTTACAACCTGCCTTTCGTACAGCTCGTTCTACAGACTGTGCTTAAAGCAAATTCCCAAGGTCACTTTTCCCTACTAATCCTACTTGATCTATCTGCTGCGTTTGATGCTCTCAATCACTCTCCTCCTTCATATTCTAAACTCTCTCTTGGTATCCGTAACACAGTTCTATCCTGGTTTTCATCATAACTTTCCTGTCACACATTCTCCATCTCTGTTGCTAACATGTCTTCGTCTTCTATTGATCTGTCTGTGGGTATACATCAGGGCTCTGTTCTGAGATCTCTCTTTCTCTCTACATACTATCATTTGGTGACCTCATCAACTCTTTGTGACAATCCTATAAATAACAAATACAAATATCAGGTCATGGGAATAAGTGATTTGGACATAAAAGTAACATTTCGGAAGTGTGGACAACTAATACATCTTGTAGATTGCCTTTACAGTGTGATGTCATTGATTCAGTAGATTGTGTGCAGACCAGGACTGCAGTACAGTGTCACTCACATGGATGACTTGCGTGGTAGAAGCTCAAGAACAAGGATGTCAAACTCCAGTCCTCGAGGGCAGCAAACAGGCCAGGTTTTCAGGATATCCCTACTGAAAACCTGGCCTGTTTGGGACCCTCGAGGACTGGAGTTTGACATGCATGCTCTAGAAGGAGCACAGCTGTGGGTGGGAGGTGGATTTGCTTTGCATCAAATGGTTTGGAGCAAGGTTTATTGTATGTATTATCATAATAACAATGCAATGCTTAACTTTTATTTCAGGAGGGATGACTGCAGAACAGAAGTGAATATTGAAGCCATGTGTTCCTTTTCTTGCAAAAGAGAAAATTTGAAGGACAGTTGAAGAGAAGGAAAATTACTACACAGAGACAGATAAGCAATGTGTATATTTCTCATTTACCATTTAGTATTTGTCGTTTTATTGACTCCACACAATCCGGCTGCTACGGGTTTCACATTGAATATTTTCATCTCTACTCTACCCCTTCCTGTGATCTGAACCATGCAAGTTTTCGTTGATTCAATACATCATGAGTAGAGGGTGGCTACAGTATGAAGTAAAGACCCAAGGACCACATCTACTACCATTCATAACAAGAACATGTGCAGTAGCGCACAGCTGCAGTTCTATGTGATTGTTATGAAAGGTTGAGGTGGTTCAATTCTATGAATCTGGAGTGGGATGGATCCTGTTTGCATCATATGGTTTCATCTAGGCCAGTAGATTATATAACTCTCAGTACAGGTTACACATGGCATCAGTATTAGTGATTTAAAGAGGAGGAAAGCTTCAATGTGGAGAACAAAGCCAAGTAATGTTGAAGTTACTCCTTTTACCATTTACTTGGTCAGTCTGTACTGTCTACTCCCCACACAGCTGCTAAGGATCTTCCATTTTAAATACTTTCACCTCCTATTCTGCACTGCTTTGCTGCCCATTATTCAGAGATGCGTTCCAGTCATGTTTACCACTCTGAATCTCTCTGCAGTCATTGGTTCAGCACATCATGGGTAGAGCATGGCTACAGATACAGCAAGCTATTATTATTTTACCGGCTGATCATCCATAATATTGCATTAAAACATAGAATATCACTTAATTTCCAAAAGATTCAGTGATGCTGATAATGCAGAATCTCACAACATTTCCCATCATAATGCCATAATGCACCAGTGGGAGAAATAATCCTTGCTATATCTGTACATTGTGTGACGTATTACCTCCATGACCATTGAGAGCAAGTACATCTTCTGTATAGAGCGGCTGTGTTATGATGCAGTTATTGATCATCATTGACATAATCACAAGAATCTTATGCAAAGGGAAATTGTCCGCAGCGAAGTGAGATTTCAGCCCCCAAACGTCTGTAATATTAATGCAATGTCTTACTTTTGTTGCAGTGAACACTGAAGAGACGGATCTACTACAACACTGTACAGGATGAGCATACACTACAAGCAGCAAAATGATCTTGCAGTTGACAGTATGTTGTTCTGGTAATGTGCACAATTATTATTTATGGGCTACACACCACAGTGCTGGACATATTCTGTTAACTTCAACTCTACTCCTAACATGGAGATGTCTTCCTGGTGTTACTGATTCAGTACATCATATGCACAGTGTGGTTATGATATGATGGATTGATTTAATGAACCCACCAACCAATGATGACATCTGCATCATCTTCTGTAAAGTGCAGCTACAGCATGATATTATCAGCATTTGGTGCGGTATAATCAGAGGTATCTATGTGCTTGTGTGCCTGTTTTAAGTCCTCCAGCTTAACGCCCCTACACCTCCCACTACACAGGCATACTTACATATGCATACACTGACATCTGGCATACCTACACACACCCCAGGGCCACTTCCTTCCCCTGATGTCAGGGAGAGGATGGGCATGCAGAGTGCAGTAAGTCTCCACGTTACTCTGGCCAACAGTCTTGGCCTACCCCCAGCATCTGTCACCCACAACATCTGTTCCCTCCTTGTAAAGTGCTGAACTATCTCACCTGGGTCAGTGCTATAGCTGATCACAGTACCCGATCAGGATGTCACTGTGACAGGCAGCAGTGCAGATTGACCGGTCAATCAATGCAGTGCCGCAACATATGCACTAAATGAGATTTCCGTGCCCCCAGTCAGGTTACTCCCTGGGCAGTGACCCTGCTCACCCCCTCCCCTAGTTCCACCTCTGATCACAATTATCTCTCTTGGAGAGTGTAGCAAATTGGAGTTGGGGGAATCTCACCTCTGCCATGCATGGTCACAATCTGGGCACAGGACCCAAATAGTGGGCAATGTGGCACTTCTTACAGTAGAGAATAAGTAACTTTATTCTTTACTTGTGTATTAAGGACCTTATTTGCATTAAATTCAGTCCACATGGGACCAAGACTTTCTGGCTTACTGAACAAAGTGGAATTGTTTCGTAGAGGGTGGAGAATTGTATTTTATCTGAAATTACCCCCTCTGCACAAAATACAAACAATTATACCCATACAAGTACCTTGTGGAAGTAGTTGCCCTCTATCTTCCTGTGGTCTCTCCCTGTTTCTCACCGTGCCTCCTCCCATTTCCTTGCACCTCTGCGTCTCCGCATATATCCCTATACTCAGAGCCGGCTCCGGTCAGTGACATGGGATGCCCAAATATGAGCATATCCATATATGGGCATCCATGCCACTGACCGGAGCCCACTCTGTTGCGGATATGGAGAGAGACTGGGAGATTTACATCCCCTTATAATTCATATGGTGCATAGTACCGGCACGTATTGTTTTACCGGTACTGTGTACCTTCTTACTTTCACACTGGTACAGTATGTGCTGCAGTGGGACTGAGAGGGATATATTGGTAACACATAGTCATTGGTGGGGGAATTCAATCCATTTTGAAAATAGTAATGCATTGTTTTTTACTTTTTTTTTTGCAGTAATGAAGAATGAAAAAGTTCTGTTAAAATTGAATTGGACGTGAACTGGATTCAGCATTTCATCCTCAACTCTGCACCAGTGTGAATTGACGTTCTTTAATGTTCTGACAAGGTACATGCAACATCTCTTCCTCTACCCCTACACCACCCTCTGCCTCTTGCCTCTCTCTCCACCTCCCTGCTAAGCGTATTAACCCATCTAATGTAATCCACATTCCTTGTCTCACTTTACTCTTCCCTTCTCACGTGCCCTCTGGAATGTCTGCTCTACGACTAACATGGTCTATTTGTACATGACCTCTTCTGCTCTCATCATCCACCACTTCTCATTCCCCTCACCCCTGTCCTACTCGATACCTCAGCTTAATTGAACTCTCTCCTCTGACATCTACCCTTATCTCTAACCTCTCCTCACTTTCTGCTTAAACTAACTATCTTGTTAACTCTTACAATGCTATCATCTCCTCCTCCCTCCTCCTCCATCATCTATATGCCCCTTCTAGGCTCTGACACACTCATCCCTCTAAGGCCGTGATTATCATGGGCACACGCTTGGTCGTCCACAGTGCGTGCGAGCGATGCAGGGCCTCCCCGTCGCCTCGGACCTCAGTGCAGGGATTGCTGGAGCGACAGGCATGCGCTAACTTTGCCTTCTGTTGCGTGCTTACTATAGACGCAGCCTAACCCATGCATTGGTTAAATTCACAAGCACGCTCTCATCACACTTCATCACATCACACTGCTGCTCTTAACACCTATGGAGGAAATCTCACAGTCTGATTTTCTACACTAAACCTTTGTCCTGTTCTGTAAAACTCTGCTCCTTTTTTTAAGGTCAAACACTACTTTTTCCTCACTCATCAACACTCCAATTTCATTCACACTGTCTTCTATGTATTTGAGTCCCACCACTGACTTTCTCCTCCCACTTAACATCCATCCTTTATTTCTCCTCAAGCCTTTGCTCACTTGAGGCAAGGTGGATGCCATCCACAAGTAGATTCGTTCTCTCCCTTCCCCCTCTCTCTTTTTCTATCTAGATCTCATTGCACTCTTGACTCCTTTTCTCCTGTCACAAAGCTGGAACCTGATCTTCTCTTCTCCCTCTACCACATGCCCTCTCAATCCTATATTCTCACTCTCACCCACATCTTCAATTCCTCCATATCCTTTGGCTCTTTCAACTCTTCCTTTTAAGCATGCAGTGGTCACCCCTATTCTCAAAAATAACCTTGACCTTGTGTGAATTTCTAACTATCGCCCTGTATCCGTCCTACCATTTGCCTCCTAATTGCTAGAACGTCTTGTGATCTCCCGTTTGATCAACATTCTTAAATCACATGCTCCTCTGGGCCCTTCACAATCTGCCTTTCCCAATGTAACCAATTATGTACATAAAGAAAATTCCCAAGGTCCATTTTACTTACTAATCCTGCTTGATCTCTCTTCTGCTTTTGATACTGTCAATCACTCTTCTCATTCATATTCTAAACTCTTTCTTCGTATCCGCAGCAAACTTATATCCTGGTTTTCATCATACTTCTCCATCACACATTCTCCATCTCTGTTGCTAACGTGTCTTTGTCTCCTGTTGTTTTGTCTGTTGGTATACCTCAGGACTCTGTTCTGGGACCTCTCTCACTCCATACTATCACTAGTTGACCTTATCAACTATTTTGGCCCTTGATATCATCTCTATGCAGATGATACACACACCCTATCCACCCTACCGTCACTCCTGCAATTTAGTTCCTAGTTTCGGGTGGCCTCCTGGCTATATCCTCCATGGATGACACTCTTCTGCCTTAAACCTAATGTCTAAAACTGAGCTCCTCATATTTCCCCCTAAATCTGGCCTAATATCACCTTTCTCCATCGCAGTAAACAGTACTACCATCATCCTGTCATGAAAGCACATTGCCTAGGAGTAACATTTGACTCTTCCCTTTCCATCTTCATTCACGACACTGGCTAAAGTTTGTTGATTCTTTCTCTGTAATATTTCCAAGATTTGCCCTTTTCTCTGTCAATCTACTGCTAAAACGCCAATGCATTCCCTTATCGTATGGGTTAACATACTGCTAACAGGGCTCCCTGCTTCACAACTTTCTCATTTGCAATCTATCCAAAACTCTGCTGCTTGAATAATTTCCCTTTCTCCCACAACAGTATCTGCTCATCTCCTCCTCCTTAAATCCCTCTCCTTGCTTCCCATCAAGTTTCAGATCACCTACAAAGTTCTCCTCCTTACCTTTTTGTTAAGGTTCTCTATTAGTGGTGTACCGAGTACCCGGCGTTACCCGACACATTTCCAGCTACCCGGACATTACTCGAAACCGGCCACTGAGAAGTGGACTTGGCCGGGTAATACCCGGCGTCGGGTAATGTCAGGGCAGCTGGAAATAATCTTTTATACTTACCTTTCCTAAGACATCTAGGATCAGCAGCAGCAGTCCTCTGATGTTGGCAGCATCAGAGGTGTCTTCACCTGGCGGGGGGAGCTGCAGGAATCACTTCCACAGCACCGAAGCAGGTAAGCTGTGTCTGTGAGCCTGCAGCTCCCCCGCCGGCTGAAGACACCACAGATGCTGCCACCGTCACAGGACTGCTGCTGATCCTAGATGTCACCGCCACCCGGAAGGTAAGTGCCAACCGTGTACCCGACCGGGTAGAACCTTTCATTTTGGCCGGGTACCCGTTACCCATTTTTTTATAGTTGAGGACCCAGTCCAACACTATTCTCTATTCATCTGCTCCTTCCTACATATCATCTTTGGTCTCGTTATGCCCTTCCTCGTCTCCTAAGCTCTACTAATAACTGTCTCCATTATACTTCTTACACCTCTACTGCGCACTCGCTCTCTTGCCTGAAACCCTTTCCCATCAATTTACCTGTGAAACTCACACACACTCAGTATATGCCAACATACCCTCTTCCACCCACATTTAAGATCAACCTTAAAATTCACAACTTAAATGAAGCATTTCAATAGCTTTTACTCGTTGCTACTGTCACTCATTCAGTCACTAACTATTGTTCCCAAGAAGTGCTTTATACTACAGTACCCACCATTAAGGACAAGCATTGTCATCTACTGCACTTGTTCCCCCACCTGTTGTCTCTCTGTAAGTCTCCTTACATTTCTCTTAGATTGTAAACTACCCAGGACAGGGATTTACTTTCCTATTGTCTGTTTTTGTTTGTTGAACTTATTGTATAATAATTTCCTGTACTTTTTGGTCTCTCTTGTAAAGCGCTGAGTACACAATGGGTGGTATATAAATAGAGATATATGCAGAGTCTAGAGACAAGGCACACGTGTATAGGTAGCTACAGTTTATCCGGGACCGTATGCATCCTTGAAGTGCCTGTCCCAGTTATTTTCTATTGATTGCAATGTAGGAGTGTCTGTCCTGTCTTATTTTTTTTATTATTATTATTATTATTATTATTATATATACAAAGATATATACAAAGATTGTTTCCTGTCGTTAGCATGACATTGTGTGACACAGTGTGATGTCATTGATTCAGTAGATTGTGTGCAGACCGGGACTGCAGTACAGTTTCACTGACATGAATAACTTGTGTGGTAGAAGCTCTAGAAGGAGCACAGCTGTGGGAGGGAGGTGGATTTGCTTTGTATCACATGGTTTGGAGCAAGGTTCATTGTATGTATCGTCAATAATAATAATTATAATAATAATAATGCAATGCTTAACTTTTTTATTTCAAGAGGAAAGACTGCAGAACAGAAGTGAATATTGAAGCCATGTGTTCATTTTCTTGCAAAATAGAAAATTGAAGGACAGTTGAAGAGGAGGAAAATGACTACACAGAGACAGATAAGCAATGTGTATATTTCTCATTTAGTATTTGTCGTTTTATTGACTCCAAAAAATCCGGCTGCTAAGGGTTTCGCATTGGACATATTCACCTCTACTCCACCCCTTCCTGTGATCTGTACCATGCAGATTTTTGTTGATTCAATACATCATGAATAGAGTGTGGCTACAGTATGAAGTACTGACCCAAGGACCACATCTACTACCATTCATAACAAGAACATGTGCAGTAGCGCACTGCTGCAGTTCTATGTTATTGCTATGAAAGGTTGAGGTGGTGCAATCATATGAATCTTGAGTGGGAGGGATCCTGTTTGCATCATTTAATTTGATCTAGGCCAGTAGAGTATATAACTCTCAGTACAGGTTACATATGGCATCAGTATTAGTGATTTAAAGAACAGAAAAACAGGAGTGGAGAACAAAACCAAGTAATGTTGAAGTTACTACTTTTTACTATTTACTTGGTCAGTCTGTACTGTCTACTCCCCACACAGCTGCTAAGGGTTTCCATTTGAGATACATTCACCTTCTACTCTGCACTACTGTGCTACCCTCTATTCAGAGATGAGTTCAAGTCATGTTTACCACTCTAAATCGCTCTGCAGTCATTGATTCAGCACATCATGGGTAGAGCATGGCTATAGATACAGCAAGCTTTATTTTACCCTAATATTGCATCAAAAAATAGAATATCACTCAGTTTCCTACAGATTTACTGATGCTGATAATGCAGAATCTCACCCTCCCATCATAATACACCAGAGGAAGAAATAATCCTTGCTATATATGTACATTGTGTGACATATTGCCTCCATGACCATTGATGGCAAATACATATTCTGTATAGAGCAGCTGTGTTATGATGTAGTTGTTATTGATCATCATTGAGATATAATCACAAGAATCTTATGCAAAGGGAAACTGTCATTAGCATAGTGGGATTTCAGCCCCCAAACTTCTGTAATATTAATGCAATGTCTTACTTTTATTGCAGTGAACACCGAAGAGACGGATCTACTACAACAGCAAAATGATCATGCCGTTGACAATATGTTGTTCTGGTAATGTGCACAATGATTATGTATGGGCTCCACACCACAGTGCTGGACATATTTTGTTAACTTCAACACTACCCCTACCATGGAGATGTCTTCCTGTGATTGGTGTTACTGATTCAGTACATCATATGCACAGTGTGGCTATTATATGATGGATTGATTTAATGAACCCACCAAACACTGATGACATCTGTATCATCTTCTGTAAAGTGCATCTACAGCAGGATATTATCAGCATTTGGGGTGATATAATCAGAGGCATCTATGTGCTTTTGTGCTGGGTAAAGTCCTCCAGCTGAACCGCCCCCCGCCCCCCACCCCCCTACACCTCCTGCCACACAGGCAAACTTACTTACACACACAGCACACTTACTTATGCACACTGACACTTGGCATACCTACACACACACACCCCACAGCCACTGGCATGCATGCAGAGTCCTGGGCATGCAGGATGGGCATGCAGAGTACAGAATATCTCCACCTTGCTCTGGCCCGTACTCTTGGCCTACCCCCAGCATCTGTCACCCACAACCTCTGTTCCCTCCCTGTAAATTGCTGCACTAACACACCTTGGTCAGCGCTGCAACCGATCACAGCACCGGATCATGTCACTGTGATAGGAAGCAGTGCTAATTGACCGGTCAATCAATGCCACGTGGCAACATACGCACCAAAAGAGATTTCCATGCCCCCTGACAGGCTACTCCCTGGGCAGTGACCCTGCTCATCTTCCACCTCTGATCACAATATTCTCTCTTGGAGAGTGTAGCAAATTGGAGTTGGGGGAATTTCACCTCTGCAGTGCATGTAGAGTCCTGTATGCAGAGTACAGAAAGTCTCCACCTTAGTCTGGCCCGTACTCTTGGCCTACCCACAGCATCTGTCACCCACAAATAATACATACACTAATACTCCCCACAATACACACTTTAATACCTCCTCAATAATAATCTCCCCAATAATATTATAGTCTTAAACACAATATACACAATACCCCCTAACACAAGATACCCAATCTAACACTCTCCTCTGCACCTCAACATAATATACACACTATAATACCCTACACACAATATAATACTCCCACACACACACAATATACACACTATCCTCCTACCGCCATAAAACACAACCAATAATACACACACACTTTGTGGATGTTGGGACCAGCTCCTTGCATGCACCAGTGAAAGAGAGAGGCCTGCCATCCGTGCCTCCCTCCGTTTCCCATCTTCTCCCTGTCTCTCTCCCTCCCTTTCTTTGCATCTCCCTGCATCTTTGCGTATACCCAGTCAGTGACGGCTCCGGTCACGTGATGCCTTAATATGGGCTTATCCATATATCTGTTGCAGAGATGGAGAGAGACCTGGAGATTTTACATTTCCTTATAATTCATATTGGTACTTAGTACGGGCACTTATTGTTTTATCAGTACTGGGTACCTGACCGTACTGGCCTACGAGTGAGAAGGCAATATTGGCATCACACAGTTACTGTTGAATATGTCATTCAATCCATTTTGAAAATAGTAATGCAATGTGGTTTTGTTTTGTTTGCTTTTTGCAGTAATGAAGAATGAAAAAGTTATATTAAAATTAAATTGGAGGGGAACTGGATTCAGCATTTCTTCATGAACTCTGCACTTGTGAGCATTGACCTTCTTGAGTGCCCTGACAGGTACACGCAACTTTAAGACTATAATCTTCATCAACTGCTGTGCAAGCTTTCGTGCTATACCTCCCCCTCCGGTTTTGATTTATACATTTGCTCTCTCAATTCATGTCCTCTAATATCTGGAGGCTCTCTCCTAGCATTTCTCTCTACCACAGCACGTCATCCCAATGTAACCTCTCTCTTGTTCTTTCTGTTTACTGTTTCCTCACTGCTCTGTAAAACTTTTCTAATTTCTCTAACTTCCACACTCCTGCTTTTATCCACATGTTCTATACACTTTCCTTCCCCTACCTTTGCATGTGTCTACACAAAGCACCATTTGTACAGACCTCTATTGCAGCTATTTCTGCACTGCTCAATGAAATGCTCTCCTGCACATCCTATTCTCTTCCACCTTCCCTCATTCTCTACGCCCCCCTCTCAAAGCCCCCTCTCTCTATGTCTCCTCTCTCTACGCCTATCTGTCTCATTCTCTTGACGCCCTTCTCTCTCTACATATCCCTATCTCTGTCTCTCTCTACACCTATCTCTGTGTCTCCTTCTATGCTCGCTGATGTTGGGGGATATCTCTTATAATCTTGGACCGGCTCATATACACATCAGGCCTCCCTACTAAGAGTGTTAACCTATCTAATGTAATCCACATTCCTTTCCTTACTTTTCTCTTCCCTTCTCCTGTGCCCTCTGGAATGTCCACTCTTACTAACAAGGCTCTAGTTGTACATAACCTCTTCTGCTCTCATCAGTCACAATCAGTCATTCCCCTCACCGCATCTTACCTGTCCCACTGATTTGCCTCTGCTTAATTAAACTCTCCTCTGACATCTACTCTAACCTCTCTTCTCTCTTCTCTCTCTCTCTTTCTGCTTAAACTAACAATCTTATTAACTCTTACAATGCTATCCTCCTATCTATATGCCCCCTATAGGCTCTGACACACTCATCCCTCTAACCCACACCTTTGGCTAAATTCCCAAACACACTCATCACACTTCCACTCGCTGTTCTTAATACCTACGGAGGAAATCTCACACTTTGTTTGATTTTTCTACAGTAAAAATGTCTCCTGTCCTGTATAAAGCTGCTCTCTAGGGCTAAATACACTACTTTTTTCCACACTCATCAACACTCAAATTTAATTTACGCTGTTTTTTTTCTCTGTATTTGACTCCCTCCACTGACCTTCTCCTCCCACTTGCCATCCTTCCTTCACTTCTCCTCAAGCATTTGACTACTTCAGAGGCAAGGTGGATGCCACCCAAAAGGAGATTCCTTCTGTCCCTTCCCCCTTCTCTCCTTCTACCCAAATCTCCTTCTGCACTTGACTCCTTTTCTTCTCTTACAGAGCTGGAAGCTAATCATCTTCTATTCTCCCTCTACCACATGCCCTCTAGATCGTATCCCCTCACACCTTACTGCATCTCTTAGTCCCCACTCTCACCCACATCTTCAATTTCTCCCTATTCTCTGGATTTTTGCCCTCTTACTTTAAGCCTGTAGCGGTCACCCTTTTGTCAGAAACAAACTACACCCTATGTGCCTTACTAACTACCGCTCTGTATCCCTCATGCTGTTTGCCTTCTAATTGCTAGTGTCAACATTCTTAAATCACATGCCCTCCTGGATCCTTTACAACCTGCCTTTCGTACAGCACGTTCTACAGACTGTGCTTAAAGCTAATTCCCAAGGTTTTTCCCTACTAATCCTACTTGATCTATCGGCTGCGTTTGATGCTCTCAATCACTCTCCTCCTTCATATTCTAAACTCTCTCTTGGTATCAGTAACAAAGTTCTATCCTGGTTTTCATCATAACTTTCCTGTCACACATTCTCCATCTCTGTTGCTAACATGTCTTCGTCTTCTATTGATCTGTCTGTGGGTATACATCAGGGCTCTGTTCTGAGATCTCTCTTTCTCTCTACATACTATCATTTGGTGACTTCATCAATGCTTTTGGCCTTAGATATAATCTCTATGCGGATGATACACACACAAATCTATCCACCCCTGTTCTCACTCCTGCAATCCAGTCCCTACTCTTGGGTTGTCTCCTGGCTATATGCTCATGGATGGCACTCCACTGCCTTAAACTTAATGTCTAACACTGGGCTCATATTATCCCCTTTCTCCATCACAGTAAACAGTACTACCATCTATCTTGTCATCAAACATGTTGCATAGGAGTAACATTTGGCTCTTCAATTCCATCTCCATTCACATGCACGGCTATGGGTAAAATGTGTTGCCTCTTTCTCTGTAATATTGCCAAGATCTTCCCTTTCCCCTCTCAACCTACTGCTAAAACTCCAATGTATACTGTTATCCTATAGGTTATTTTAACATACTACTAACAAGCCTCCATGCTTCACAACTTTCTCCTATGCAAAACTCTGCTGCTTGAATTATCTCACTTTCTCCCACAACAGTCTCTGCTCATCTCCTTAAATCCCTGTCCTGGCATCCCATCAAGTTTTTGTATCACCTACAAAGTTCTCCTCCTTACCTTTTTGTTAAGGCTCTCCATTAATCTGCTCCTTCTTGCATATCATCTTTGATCTCTCGTTATGCCCTTGCTTGTCTCTTGCACTATAACTATAACTGTCTCCTGTAAACTTCTTTCACCTCTACTGTTCTCTCACTTGCCTGAAACCATTTTCCATCACTGCACCGTACATGTGAAACTTCCTCACACTCAGTATATGCCAACATAACCTCTTCCACCCACATGTAAGACCAATCTTAAAATTCACGACTTAAATCAAGCATTTCAAAAACTTTGACTCGTGGCTACTGTCCCACACCCACAGTCACTGCTAACAACTATTGTTCCCAAGATGTGCTTTCTACTAATTGTACCCACCATTAAGGACAAGCATTGTCATCTACTGCACTTCTTCCCCCAACTGCTGCCTCTCTTTAAGTCTTCTAACATTTCTATTAGATTGTAAAGTTCCCAGGGCAAGGATTTACTTTCCTATAATCTGTTTTTATTTGTCGCACTTATTTTTTATTTATTTTTCCCCTCTCCCCTAATGATATACATATAGGTTTTCCTGTCATTTGCATGACAGAGTTATTATGGATAACTATTGCATCATGTAGACTGCCTTTTCAGTGTGATGTAATTGATTCAGTACTTTGTGTGCAGACTGTGACTGCAGTACAGTGTCACGAACATTAATGACTTGTGTGGTAGAAGCTCTAGAAGGAACACAGCTATGGGAGGGAGGTGGATTTACTTTGGATCACATGGTTTGGCGCAAGGTTCATTGTATGTATGATCATAACCATGCAATGCTTAACTTTTATTTCAGGAGGGAAGAACAGTGAATATTGAAGCCATGTGTTTCTTTACTGGCAGAAGAGAAATTTTGAAGGACAGTTGAAGAGGAGGAAAATGACTACACAGAGACAGATAAGCAATGTGTATATTTCTCATTTAGTATTTGTCGTTTTGTTGACTCCACACAATCCAGCTGCTAAGGGTTTCGCATTGGACATATTCCCCTCTACTCTACCCTTCCTGTGATCTGTACCATGCAGGTTTTTGTTGATTCAATACATCATGAGTAGAGTGTGGCTGCTGTATGAAGTATTGACCCAAGGACCACATCTACTACCATTCATAACAAGAACATGTGCAGTAGCGCACTGCTGTAGTTCTATGTGTTTTATTAAAGGTTGAAGTGGTGCAATCATATGAATCTGGAGTGGGATGAATCCTGTTTGCATCATATGGTTTCATCTAGGCCAGTAGAGTATATCTCTCAGTACAGGTTACACATGGCATCAGTAGTAGTGATTTAAAGAACAGAAAAAACAAGAGAAACTTCAATGTTGATAACAAAGCCAAGTAATGTTGAAGATACTCCTTTAACTATTTATTTGATCAGTCTGTACTGTCTACTCCCCACACAGCTACTAAGTCTTCCATTTGAGATACATTCACCTCCTACTCTGCACTGCTGTTCTGTCCTCTATTCAGAGATGAGTTCCAGTCATGTTTACCACTCTGAATCACTCTGCAGTCATTGATTCAGCACATCATGGGTAGAGCATGGCTACAGATACAGTAAGCTTTATTTTACCGGCTGATCATCCATAATATTGCATTAAAACATAGAATATTACTCAGTTTCCAAAAGATTCAGTGATGCTAATAATGCAGAATCTTACAACACATCCCATCATAATGCACCAGAGGAAGAAATAATCCTTGCTACACTACCGACACGTTTTATTGAAGCACGGCTAGCACCGCAAGCCGGGGGATGCCCCGGCGTGCTAGCCGCACTCCCTCAGCGTGCCGCGCATCACCGATGCACGGTCACGCGTCATCGGGTGCCTGCGCCCCCTGCACGCGCGTCCAGGGCTCCCCGAGGGAGCACTGGTGTCCCGCGATGTGGGGGACAGCGGCAGGGGGTTCCGGGGGACCCGACGGACCCGGCAGCGGAAGGGAGAAAGCCCCGATCGGAGGGCGCTCCTCCGCTGCTTCGGCGTGCGCCCGGCACCCTCCGGCGCGCGCCAGGTTACTGCTGCGGCCAAGAACGGGCAAATGCTCGAATAAACTCGGCCGCAGCAGTATATCTGTACATTGTGTGACGTTTGGCCTCCATGACCATTGATAGCAAATACATATTTTGTATTGAGCGGCTGTGTTATGATGTAGTTGTTATTGATCATCATTGAGATATAATCACAAGAATCTTATGCAAAGGGAAAATGTCTGCAGCATAGTGGGATTTCAGCTCCCAAACTTCTGTAATATTAATGCAATGTCTTACTTTTATTGCAGTGAACACTGAAGAGACGGATCTACGACAACACTGCACAGGACAAGAGCAAACACTACAAGCAGCAAAATGATCTTGCAGTTGCAAGTATGTTCTGTAATGTGCACAATTATTATTTATGGGCTACACACCACAGTGCTGGACATATTCTGTTAACTTCTACCCCTACCATGGAGATGTCTTCCTGTGATTGATTCAGTACATCATATGCACAGTGTGGCTATGATATGATGGATGGATTTAATGAACCCACCACCCACTGACATCTGCATCATCTTCTGTAAAGTGCAGCAGGATATTATCAGCATTTGGGGTGGTATAATCTGGGGCATCTATGTGCTTTTGTGCCTGGATAAGTTCCTCCAGCTGAACCACCCCCCTATACCTGCCACACAGGCATACTTACAGAGCACACTTACTTATGCACACTGACACTTGGAATACACACACACACACACACAGACACTGTCATGCATGCAGTGTCCTGTATGCAGAGTACAGAAAGTCTCCACCTTACTCTGGCCCGTACTCATGGCCTATCCCCAGCATCTGTCATCCACAACCTCTGTTCCCTCCCTGTAAAGTGCTGCACTAACACACCTGGGTCAGCGCTGCAGCTGATCACAGTGCCGGATCATGATGTCAATGGGATAGGCAGCAGAGCTGATTGACAAGTCAATCAATGCAGCTCCGCAATATATGCACCAAAAGAGATTTCTGTACCCCCTGTCAGGCTACTCCCTGGGCAGCGACCCTTCTCACCCCTCTCATTCCACCTCTGATCACAATAATCTCTCTTGGAGTGTGTAGCAAATTGGAGTTGGGGGAATCTCACCTCTGTAGTGCATGGTCACAATCTGGGCACTGTACCCAAATATTGGGCAATGTGGCACGTCTTACAGTAGAGAATAGAATAAGTAACTATATTCTTTACTTGTGTATTAAGGAACTTATTTGCAATAAAAATTCAGTCCACCTGGGACCAAGACTTTCTGGTTTTCTGAATAAAGTGGAATTGTTTTCCTATAATTTTATATTCTCTGAAATGTAACATCACAATAAAGTACTCCTATTTTTTTCCTTTGTGCTTTTTTATGGACTATTCCTTTATGTATTTCACTTAATGGGACTAATTACCTTACGATTAGATTTCACTTGTATTTTCTTGGGTTACTCTTTGGAATTTCTCTCTGTGTTCATTTATACTATCTTATTTAGAGCAGTCTTTGCCATTGGACCCCATTTCTTGCCAGAGAGATCTGTAACACAGAGTATTGAAGAGAGTACAGAACAGTGGTGAAGTAGATTTTTATGCTTCTAGGCAGCCTCCCTTCTCACCATGTATTCTGCCCCCGACGGTCTCTTGCACTGCTCCCTCCTACACCCACTCTCCTCACTCTTCCCTCCCCTCCCCGCTATCACTCAATGACCCCCTCTCATTCAATCCTGCTCCCTTACTCCCCCCTCACTCATTCTTCCTTCTGCACACACAATCCTCCCGAATATCACTCCCAAACAACACACACACTAATTCTCCCCACAATACACACTATAATACCTCCTTGTGACGATAGCTTCCACAGGCTTATTAATATTACACAAAAATAATTGGGTTTGAACTGAACGAGGCTTAAGATATAATAAATTGTATTTATTCCTTAGAATATAGGTGAACACAACAGATAATACAGTAACGAACAAGAAGTACACTTACTTAAGGGTTGGGGAATGAGAAGTATGATGTAGCATTTCTTTCAGCAGTGAGGAAATCATTCAGGTGATATCAGGTAACCATATCAGCAAACGAAGACAAAGGATATATGGGTGGACAGCAGTTTATAAACCATTCTCCTTCTATTCTTAACCTTAAGCACAGGGGATTGGTTTCCAATTACCTCCAGCCACTCACTAACGTGGGAAAGCATTCTGACCCATGCCCCCCTGCTAGTTGGCACATGCGCAGTAGAACTCTGGGGGTCTCATTTCTGAAGCCCCACATTTACGTCAGGAATGCCAGACAGTCTACCATTTGGAGTTCTGGCAGGAAAACCTTTGTTGAAAGGTGTTAACTGGAACACTTAAGACCTGCCCTGGTTTGGGCTTCGGATAAACAGTGAGGGTGATAAAACTCTTTGAACAGCACTTAAATCCTAGACATAGCGGCGTCCCCAGGGCCATCTGCTACCTTATGGCCCAAAAGAATCTCTTCTGGGTCTTTGTCCATACCTTAAGATACACTATTAAGCATAAAACATAAACGTATTAAAATATCCGGTTCCGTTAGGTTTAGCAGGTCCAAACTTCCCAGTTCGCATTGCCAGAACTGGGACACCATATGGTCCAAAAAGCGACTTGCTACGACCTAAGAAACCGGAGTTACACCAATGCACATTAAATCATTTTAATACAAAAATCTCCATTGAAAAAGAAATCTCAGCTTTTCACTAAATCCCCATTGAAAACAACGGGCAGCTCCGCCATAGACTTTCAATGGTAAATCGCCGCCATTGAAGTCAATGGGGGTTTTCTGCCATTGAAGTTTATGGGAAAAGTCCCGAACTTCAAGGGGGTCCATACTCCGTCGGGTTGGTCCAAGCGGGTCAAGGATGGTTCTGCAGCGATGCCGGAGCAGTGGCTACAGATACCCCAAACCCTGATCCGCTGAACCCTCCGGAACCGGAGATATGGATTCCTAAAATTCAGCATTTCTCACTTAGTCATTTTTCTGAGCCGTTTCTGCCGCCGCCGGCAAAGCCTATGGCGCGACCCGCTCTATCTGGTTCGACCCTTATCGGGGGTCCAGGATTCGGGGACCCGGTGGTGGTCGAGTGGGGGGACGCTTAGGAACTAGGGGCAAAAAGAATTTTATCCCTAGGTGCCCTAAAACAGTTTATTTCCCCGCTAATTGACGTTGAACTTGACCCAGTGATTTTAGCTCTTTTGAAGGACATTGTATCCGCTTTGCGGTTTGCGGTCTGGACGGCAGCCAACTAGGTTACCTCGAGGCATCTCCATTGAAGTCAATGAGCCCATTGACTTTCAATGGGAAACCGCCGCTCTCCCTCTCGGACGCCACCTGCTGGTCACTACAGGAAACAGGACGAAAACAGCACAAATTCCTATTGAAATGCATTGAGCCCTAATGGCGGCCAATGGGGACCTGCAAAATGGTGCCCGAAAAGGCGGGAAACTTACACAAAGAGCTATAATCATTAAAGAATTATTAACCCTTGTGCTCCCGGATGGATTCTAGTGTGTGTGTGATGCAAACACTGAGTAACCAGACATTACAATGGAACAGGGGAAAATACATTTACATGTCATAACAAGGGTTACATCACATTTCTGGACCTCAGCCCAGTTAACCCCTTGTCTCCCTGGTGCGGTCAGGGGTGGCCAAATGGGGTGCAACCCCTTTAATACCGGGCCACCCCCTCTCTCCCTCTACACCTCCCCTTCTTAATGCGTGTCCTGTGGCCCACTGGCCCTGACGGGGAGTGGGGCACTGCTGGCACCATTAATGAATTCAGTCTCAGAGGGATAGTCCTGGCGTGAAAGTCCATCAGCATTGCTGTTTTCACTACCCTTTTTGTGCTGAATGGTGAATTCAAATTCTTGCAAAGCCAAGCTCCATCTCAGCAGTTTGGCATTTTCCCCTGATACCCTCTGTAGCCAGCTCAGGGGATTGTGGTCGGTAATGACCGTGAAAGCCCTCCCATAGACGTAGGGCTGGAGCTTTTTGAGTGCCCACACAATGGCCAAGCACTCCTTTTCAATGGTGGCATATGCCACCTCCCTGGGGAGCAGTTTGCGACTGAGATACACCACAGGGTGCTCTTTGCCGTCGTCCCCCACCTGGCTCAACACAGCCCCCACACCAAAGTCTGAGGCATCAGTCTGAATAAGAAAATGCTTGGTATAATCTGGGGCAGCCAGGATGGGGGCCTCAGCAAGCGCAGCTTTCAGTGCCTGGAAAGCAGTTTCACAGGCAGGAGACCAGGTAATAAGCACAGGCAGTTGCTTCTTAGTCAGATCAGTCAGGGGTTTGGCCACGGCGCTGTACTGTGGGACAAATTTCCTGTAGTACCCTGCGGTGCCCAAAAAGGCCATGACCTGTTTCTTGGTTTTTGGAACAGGCCACTGAACTATGGCTTCTACCTTGGCTGGCTCTGGCTTGAAATGCCCTCCACCCACCCTGTGCCCTAAGTACAGGACTTCTGCCATACCTACCATACACTTAGTGGGTTTTAAGGTAAGCCCAGCCTCCCTGATTCTATCCAGCACCGCAGCTACATGTCCTATGTGGGATTCCCAGGAATTACTAAAGACAGCAATGTCATCTAAGTAAGCCCTGGCATAGCTCTGCATCCCTTCCAGTAACCTATTGACCAGGCGTTGGAAGGTAGCCGGGGCATTCTTCATCCCAAATGGCATCACCAAAAACTCATAGAGGCCACTTGGAGTGATGAATGCTGACTTCTCCCTAGCCTCCAGGGTCAGGGGAATCTGCCAGTAGCCTTTGCTCAGATCCATGGTGGTCAGATACTTTGCCCCCGCGAGTTCATCTAGTAACTCATCCATGCGGGGCATGGGGTAAGCATCTGACACCGTCCCAGCGTTGAGCAACCGGTAGTCCACACAAAACCGGGTGGTTTTGTCCTTCTTAGGCACTAGGACTACTGGACTTGCCCAAGGGCTCTGGGACGGAGTAATTACCCCTAGGGTCAGCATCTCCTCAATCTCTCTCTCCATACTTGTCTTGACCTCTGCTGACACTCTATAAGCGTGCTTATGCAGAGGCTGCAGGTCCCCTGTGTGTACTGGGTGTTTGGTGAGATGTGTGGTCCCTGGCATGTCAGTGAAGAGGGCGCTATACTGAGCTAGCATGTCCCTGGCTTCTCCCTTCTGCCTAGCACTCAACTGTGCCCCGATCTCTACCTGCTCAACAGTGTTTCCTTGCTTTGCCTCCCCTAGGAGATCAGGCAGAGCATTGCTCGCCGGATCCTCCAGCAGTGGGCTACAAATGGCCATTACTGCTCCCATACTCGGTGCTCTGTATTCCTTTAACATATTAATGTGATATGTCTTGTGCCTCTCAGGCGCTACCTGTACAACATAGTTGCACTCATTCACCTTTCGGATAACCGGGTACGGTCCCGACCAGGCAGCCATCAGCTTGTTCTCCCGAGTGGGTTTGAGAACAAGCACCTGCTGTCCTGGGATGAATTCTCTGCTACGGGCCTGCTGGTCATACCATTGCTTCTGCTTGGTCTGAGCAGCCCTGAGGTGGTCCTGGGCCACCCCCATAAGCATCTCTAACCGGTCTCTGAGATCTACTACATACTGGATCACTGAAGCATCAGTAGCAGTAGTCTCCCCCTCCCATCCCTCACGGAAGAGGTCCAGAGGTCCACGTACCCTGCGGCCATATAGTAGCTCGAAGGGGGAGAAGCCTGTAGATTCTTGCGGTACCTCTCGGTATGCAAACAGCAAGTGCTGCAGGTGAATCTCCCAGTCTTTCCCCTCCGCCTCTATAAAGGTCCGAAGCATCTGCTTCAGGGTACCATTAAACCTCTCACATAATCCGTTTGTTTGGGGATGGTAAGGGGTAGTGCGCTGGTGCTGTACACCGCAGGCATCCCAGAGACAATGTAACAGTTCACTCATGAACTGCGACCCCTGATCAGTTAGGATCTCACTAGGGAAACCTACCCTAGCAAAAATGTTCAGCAAAGCTGCTGCCACTGTCTTGGCACTTATGGTGCCCAGCGCTACCGCCTCAGGGTACCGGGTGGCAAAATCCACCACCGTGAGGATGTAGCACTTCCCTGACCTGCTTGGAATCATGAGGGGTCCTATCAGGTCCACCGCTACCTTCTGGAAGGGTTCCCCTATTATCGGTAGGGGTCTCAGGGGTGCCTTCACACGGTCGCCCGCCTTACCTACTCGCTGGCAGGCATCACAGGAGCAGCAGAAATCAGCCACATCCCTGGATGCCCCCGGCCAGAAATAACGCTGCAATAACCGGGCTCGCGTTCTGGTGACCCCCTGATGTCCCGCTAACGGAATAGAGTGAGCTACCCGTAACAATTGCTGTCGGTACCCCTGGGGTACTACTAGCTGTCGCTTACCGGTCAATCCCTTCTCTATTCTCGGGTTCCCTTCTTCTCTGTATAGGAGTCCCTTATGCCATAGGCAGCGCTCAGTGCCCTCCCCTGCCTGAGATTCGGACGCCCGAAGTCTCACGCCGGCCAGGGTAGGGTCTGCCTTCACTGCCTCCCTAAACTGGGCTCCTAAATCTGCCCCCCCCCCAGTCATGTCATTGTCAGGCGAAGGGGACACGGTAAGGGGGAACAGTAAGTCAGCCTGTGGTTGCAACTGATCCTGGCTTACCTCCCTGGGCTCCTCTGTGCCCTCCGCTAACATTGGTCCCAAAGGCTGGGGGACTGGGGTGGCCACCGCCGACATTGCCGCGGTCTGGCTCCGGGTAACCGCCGCCACTGCAGCGGGCTGGGGCACACGGTTGTAGGTGCAGGTCATCGGTCCCAGGTCATTGCCCAAAAGAATTTCAGCATCCAAACCTGGTAAAACCCCCACCTCCCGCACACCCTTGCCCACCCCCCAATACAAAAAAATGCGGGCCACCTGCAGGAAACGTGGCTCTCCGTCAGCCACAGTGATCTGTATCCCAGGGCCTGGGATCAATTCCTCTGGCCGGACCATATCAGGTCGGACCAGGGTCACTGCAGCTCCTGAATCAAGTAAGCCAACTGCTTGCCGGTCACCGACTGTGACCGGGGTGAGATGCTTGCTCCTGCCGTCCGTCTGCTGCAGGTCTGCGCTGTGATGTCCTCCGCTCCTGGCTGTAGGCACTGAAGAAACCGGGGTAGGGGTGACATGGGACGTCTCGCTGGGAGTTGTTTCCATGACCGGTCCTGGTTCTTTGGTGGAAGCCACCCGCACGCGGGCTACCGGCTTTGCAGCTGGGGTGCGTTGCCCTCGATAGGGTCCGTTGGAATGCAGGGGTTCCGGGCAATCTGGTCTGATGTGACCAGTGCTGTTGCAATTGTAGCACCGGCGCTCATGCCGGAGCTCTCCCGCCTTCTGTGACCCGCTGCCCGCAGGCGGCTTTTGGGTCCACTGGGGGGTACTCACAGCTTTCTTGGCCGGCGCCGGTGGGGTTACCGCTTTGGCTGGTACCTTGGCGGTCATCTGGGACCGGCTGACCACATAGTCATCTGCCATCCTCGCCGCCTCGGTGTAGGTCTTGGGCTTTTTATCATACACAAAAGCCCTCACCGCCGGCGGGCACTGCTGCATGAGCTGCTCCTGAAAGATGAGGTCCAGCAGGCGTTGGTAAGTCTTGGCCTCAGAGCCCTCCACCCAGTGTAACCCATACAAAGCCATGCGGGTCACATAAGTGACATAGGTCTCCTGAGGGTGCCTCTCCTCCAGCCGGAACTTACCCCGGTAAGCTTCAGGGGTAAAACCATGCTGAAACAGCAAAAGTTCTTTCAGGTGGTCATAGTCATCAGCAAACTCCTCTGTAAGCGCCATCAAAGTCTGTTTAGCCAAGCTGGAGAGTAGCGGGTCCAGGCGTGCAACCCTATGCTGGGGAAGCACCCCGTACCGCCGGCACTGCGTTTCAAAGTTCCTTAGAAACATGTCAATCCGATCAGTGCCCTCCACATACTTGGTGAGACTGTGCTTGTCCAGTTGGAGTCCATCTCTGGGGGGTCGGACCGGGGGGCAATAAGCGGGTCTGTTCATTGCCATAGAGATAAACGTTAGGGTTAGGGTTAGGGTTAGGGTTAGGGTTATAGGGGAATACGAAAATTTAGGTATGTGACTCATTTGGGTACTAACCAATCAGAGAAGAGTTAGGGTTGAAAGTTAGGGTTGAAAGTTAGGGTTGAAAGTTAGGGTTGAAAGTTAGGGTTGACACTTAGGATTATTTTTCTATTTTTGTTTGGCCCAGGGTTATAGGGGAATACAAAAATTTAGGTATGTGACTCATTTGGGTACTAACCAATCAGAGAAGAGTTAGGGTTGAAAGTTAGGGTTGAAAGTTAGGGTTGAAAGTTAGGGTTGACACTTAGGATTATTTGTCTATTTTTGTTTGGCCCAGGGTTATAGGGGAATACGAAAATGTAGGTATGTGACTCATTTGGGTACTAACCAATCAGAGAAGAGTTAGGGTTGAAAGTTAGGGTTGAAAGTTAGGGTTGAAAGTTAGGGTTGAAAGTTAGGGTTGACACTTAGGATTATTTTTCTATTTTTGTTTTGCCCAGGGTTAGGGTTAGGGTTAGGGTTAGGGTTAGGGTTAGGGTTAGGGTTATAGGGGAATACGAAAATTTAGGTATGTGACTCATTTGGGTACTAACCAATCAGAGAAGAGTTAGGGTTGAAAGTTAGGGTTGAAAGTTAGGGTTGAAAGTTAGGGTTGAAAGTTAGGGTTGACACTTAGGATTATTTTTCTATTTTTGTTTGGCCCAGGGTTATAGGGGAATACGAAAATTTAGGTATGTGACTCATTTGGGTACTAACCAATCAGAGAAGAGTTAGGGTTGAAAGTTAGGGTTGAAAGTTAGGGTTGAAAGTTAGGGTTGAAAGTTAGGGTTGAAAGTTAGGGTTGACACTAAGGATTATTTTTCTATTTTTGTTTGGCCCAGGGTTATAGGGGAATACGAAAATTTAGGTATGTGACTCATTTGGGTACTAACCAATCAGAGAAGAGTTAGGGTTGAAAGTTAGGGTTGAAAGTTAGGGTTGAAAGTTAGGGTTGAAAGTTAGGGTTGAAAGTTAGGGTTGACACTTAGGATTATTTTTCTATTTTTGTTTGGCCCAGGGTTATAGGGGAATACGAAAATTTAGGTATTTGACTCATTTGGGTACTAACCAATCAGAGAAGAGTTAGGGTTGAAAGTTAGGGTTGAAAGTTAGGGTTGAAAGTTAGGATTATTTTTCTATTTTTGTTTGGCCCAGGGTTATAGGGGAATACGAAAATGTAGGTTTGTGACTCATTTGGGTACTAACCAATCAGAGAAGAGTTAGGGTTGAAAGTTAGGGTTGAAAGTTAGGGTTGAAAGTTAGGGTTGAAAGTTAGGGTTGAAAGTTAGGGTTGAAAGTTAGGGTTGACACTTAGGATTATTTTTCTATTTTTGTTTGGCCCAGGGTTATAGGGGAATACGAAAATTTAGGTATGTGACTCATTTGGGTACTAACCAATCAGAGAAGAGTTAGGGTTGAAAGTTAGGGTTGAAAGTTAGGGTTGAAAGTTAGGGTTGAAAGTTAGGATTATTTTTCTATTTTTGTTTGGCCCAGGGTTATAGGGGAATAGGGTTAGGGTTAGGGTTAGGGTTAGGGTTAGGGTTATAGGGGAATACGAAAATTTAGGTATGTGACTCATTTGGGTACTAACCAATCAGAGAAGAGTTAGGGTTGAAAGTTAGGGTTGAAAGTTAGGGTTGAAAGTTAGGGTTGAAAGTTAGGATTATTTTTCTATTTTTGTTTGGCCCAGGGTTATAGGGGAATACGAAAATTTAGGTATGTGACTCATTTGGGTACTAACCAATCAGAGAAGAGTTAGGGTTGAAAGTTAGGGTTGAAAGTTAGGGTTAGGGTTAGGGTTAGGGTTAGGGTTAGGGTTATAGGGGAATACGAAAATTTAGGTATGTGACTCATTTGGGTACTAACCAATCAGAGAAGAGTTAGGGTTGAAAGTTAGGGTTGAAAGTTAGGGTTGAAAGTTAGGGTTGACACTTAGGATTATTTTTCTATTTTTGTTTGGCCCAGGGTTATAGGGGAATACGAAAATTTAGGTATGTGACTCATTTGGGTACTAACCAATCAGAGAAGAGTTAGGGTTGAAAGTTAGGGTTGAAAGTTAGGGTTGAAAGTTAGGGTTGAAAGTTAGGGTTGAAAGTTAGGGTTGAAAGTTAGGGTTGACACTTAGAATTATTTTTCTATTTTTGTTTGGCTCAGGGTTATAAGGGAATACGAAAATTTAGGTATGTGACTCATTTGGGTACTAACCAATCAGAGAAGAGTTAGGGTTGAAAGTTAGGGTTGAAAGTTAGGGTTGAAAGTTAGGGTTGAAAGTTAGGATTATTTTTCTATTTTTGTTTGGCCCAGGGTTATAGGGGAATACGAAAATTTAGGTATGTGACTCATTTGGGTACTAACCAATCAGAGAAAAGTTAGGGTTGAAAGTTAGGGTTGAAAGTTAGGGTTGACACTTAGGATTATTTTTCTATTTTTGTTTGGCCCAGGGTTATAGGGGAATACGAAAATTTAGGTATGTGACTCATTTGGGTACTAACCAATCAGAGAAGAGTTAGGGTTGAAAGTTAGGGTTGAAAGTTAGGGTTGAAAGTTAGGGTTGAAAGTTAGGGTTGAAAGTTAGGGTTGAAAGTTAGGGTTGACACTTAGGATTATTTTTCTATTTTTGTTTGGCCCAGGGTTATAGGGGAATACGAAAATTTAGGTATGTGACTCATTTGGGTACTAACCAATCAGAGAAGAGTTAGGGTTGAAAGTTAGGGTTGAAAGTTAGGGTTGAAAGTTAGGATTATTTTTCTATTTTTGTTTGGCCCAGGGTTATAGGGGAATACGAAAATTTAGGTATGTGACTCATTTGGGTACTAACCAATCAGAGAAGAGTTAGGGTTGAAAGTTAGGGTTGAAAGTTAGGGTTGAAAGTTAGGGTTGAAAGTTAGGGTTGACACTTAGGATTATTTTTCTATTTTTGTTTGGCCCAGGGTTATAGGGGAATACGAAAATTTAGGTATGTGACTCATTTGGGTACTAACCAATCAGAGAAGAGTTAGGGTTGAAAGTTAGGGTTGAAAGTTAGGGTTGAAAGTTAGGGTTGACACTTAGGATTATTTTTCTATTTTTGTTTGGCCCAGGGTTATAGGGGAATACGAAAATTTAGGTATGTGACTCATTTGGGTACTAACCAATCAGAGAAGAGTTAGGGTTGAAAGTTAGGGTTGAAAGTTAGGGTTGAAAGTTAGGGTTGAAAGTTAGGGTTGAAAGTTAGGGGTGACACTTAGGATTATTTTTCTATTTTTGTTTGCCCCAGGGTTATAGGGGAATACGAAAATTTAGGTATGTGACTCATTTGGGTACTAACCAATCAGAGAAGAGTTAGGGTTGGGTTAGGGTTGAAAGTTAGGGTTGAAAGTTAGGGTTGAAAGTTAGGGTTGAAAGTTAGGGTTGACACTTAGGATTATTTTTCTATTTTTGTTTGGCCCAGGGTTATAGGGGAATACGAAAATTTAGGTATGTGACTCATTTGGGTACTAACCAATCAGAGAAGAGTTAGGGTTGAAAGTTAGGGTTGAAAGTTAGGGTTGAAAGTTAGGGTTGAAAGTTAGGGTTGACACTTAGGATTATTTTTCTATTTTTGTTTGGCCCAGGGTTATAGGGGAATACGAAAATTTAGGTATGTGACTCATTTGGGTACTAACCAATCAGAGAAGAGTTAGGGTTGAAAGTTAGGGTTGAAAGTTAGGGTTGAAAGTTAGGGTTGAAAGTTAGGGTTGACACTTTGGATTATTTTTCTATTTTTATTTGGCCCAGGGTTATAGGGGAATACGAAAATGTAGGTATGTGACTCATTTGGGTACTAACCAATCAGAGAAGAGTTAGGGTTGAAAGTTAGGGTTGAAAGTTAGGGTTGAAAGTTAGGGTTGAAAGTTAGGGTTGAAAGTTAGGGTTGACACTTAGAATTATTTTTCTATTTTTGTTTGGCCCAGGGTTATAGGGGAATACGAAAATTTAGGTATGTGACTCATTTGGGTACTAACCAATCAGAGAAGAGTTAGGGTTGAAAGTTAGGGGTGAAAGTTAGGGTTGAAAGTTAGGGTTGACACTTAGGATTATTTTTCTATTTTTGTTTGGCCCAGGGTTATAGGGGAATACGAAAATGTAGGTATGTGACTCATTTGGGTACTAACCAATCAGAGAAGAGTTAGGGTTGAAAGTTAGGGTTGAAAGTTAGGGTTGAAAGTTAGGGTTGACACTTAGGATTATTTTTCTATTTTTGTTTGGCTCAGGGTTATAAGGGAATACGAAAATTTAGGTATGTGACTCATTTGGGTACTAACCAATCAGAGAAGAGTTAGGGTTGAAAGTTAGGGTTGAAAGTTAGGGTTGAAAGTTAGGGTTGACACTTAGGATTATTTGTCTATTTTTGTTTGGCCCAGGGTTATAGGGGAATACGAAAATGTAGGTATGTGACTCCGCGTATTAGGGTTAGGGTTAGGGTTAGGGTTAGGGTTAGGGTTAGGGTTAGGGTTAGGGTTAGGGTTATAGGGGAATACGAAAATTTAGGTATGTGACTCATTTGGGTACTAACCAATCAGAGAAGAGTTAGGGTTGAAAGTTAGGGTTGAAAGTTAGGGTTGAAAGTTAGGGTTGACACTTAGGATTATTTTTCTATTTTTGTTTGGCCCAGGGTTATAGGGGAATACGAAAATTTAGGTATGTGACCCATTTGGGTACTAACCAATCAGAGAAGAGTTAGGGTTGAAAGTTAGGGTTGAAAGTTAGGGTTGACACTTAGGATTATTTTTCTATTTTTGTTTGGCCCAGGGTTATAGGGGAATACGAAAATTTAGGTATGTGACTCATTTGGGTACTAACCAATCAGAGAAGAGTTAGGGTTGAAAGTTAGGGTTGAAAGTTAGGGTTGAAAGTTAGGGTTGACACTTAGGATTATTTTTCTATTTTTGTTTGGCCCAGGGTTATAGGGGAATACGAAAATTTAGGTATGTGACTCATTTGGGTACTAACCAATCAGAGAAGAGTTAGGGTTGAAAGTTAGGGTTGAAAGTTAGGGTTGAAAGTTAGGGTTGACACTTAGGATTATTTTTCTATTTTTGTTTGGCCCAGGGTTATAGGGGAATACGAAAATTTAGGTATGTGACTCATTTGGGTACTAACCAATCAGAGAAGAGTTAGGGTTGAAAGTTAGGGTTGAAAGTTAGGGTTGAAAGTTAGGGTTGAAAGTTAGGGTTGAAAGTTAGGGTTAGGGTTAGGGTTAGGGTTAGGGTTAGGGTTAGGGTTAGGGTTATAGGGGAATACGAAAATTTAGGTATGTGACTCATTTGGGTACTAACCAATCAGAGAAGAGTTAGGGTTGAAAGTTAAGGTTGAAAGTTAGGGTTGAAAGTTAGGGTTGACACTTAGGATTATTTTTCTATTTTTGTTTGGCCCAGGGTTATAGGGGAATACGAAAATTTAGGTATGTGACTCATTTGGGTACTAACCAATCAGAGAAGAGTTAGGGTTGAAAGTTAGGGTTGAAAGTTAGGGTTGAAAGTTAGGGTTGAAAGTTAGGGTTGACACTTAGGATTATTTTTCTATTTTTGTTTGGCCCAGGGTTATAGGGGAATACGAAAATTTAGGTATGTGACTCATTTGGGTACTAACCAATCAGAGAAGAGTTAGGGTTGAAAGTTAGGGTTGAAAGTTAGGGTTGAAAGTTACGGTTGAAAGTTAGGGTTGAAAGTTAGGGTTGAAAGTTAGGGTTGAAAGTTAGGGTTATTTTTCTATTTTTGTTTGGCCCAGGGTTATAGGGGAATACGAAAATTTAGGTATGTGACTCATTTGGGTACTAACCAATCAGAGAAGAGTTAGGGTTGAAAGTTAGGGTTGAAAGTTAGGGTTGAAAGTTAGGGTTGACACAGGATTATTTTTCTATTTTTGTTTGGCCCAGGGTTATAGGGGAATACGAAAATTTAGGTTAGGGTTAGGGTTAGGGTTAGGGTTATAGGGGAATACGAAAATTTAGGTATGTGACTCATTTGGGTACTAACCAATCAGAGAAGAGTTAGGGTTGAAAGTTAGGGTTGAAAGTTAGGGTTGAAAGTTAGGGTTGAAAGTTAGGGTTAGGGTTAGGGTTAGGGTTAGGGTTAGGGTTAGGGTTAGGGTTAGGGTTAGGGTTAGGGTTAGGGTTAGGGTTAGGGTTAGGGTTAGGGTTAGGGTTAGGGTTATAGGGGAATACGAAAATTTAGGTATGTGACTCATTTGGGTACTAACCAATCAGAGAAGAGTTAGGGTTGAAAGTTAGGGTTGAAAGTTAGGGTTGAAAGTTAGGGTTGAAAGTTAGGGTTGAAAGTTAGGGTTGACACTTAGGATTATTTTTCTATTTTTGTTTGGCCCAGGGTTATAGGGGAATACGAAAATTTAGGTATGTGACTCATTTGGGTACTAACCAATCAGAGAAGAGTTAGGGTTGAAAGTTAGGGTTGAAAGTTAGGGTTGAAAGTTAGGGTTGAAAGTTAGGGTTGACACTTAGGATTATTTTTCTATTTTTGTTTGGCCCAGGGTTATAGGGGAATACGAAAATTTAGGTATGTGACTCATTTGGGTACTAACCAATCAGAGAAGAGTTAGGGTTGAAAGTTAGGGTTGAAAGTTAGGGTTGAAAGTTAGGGTTGAAAGTTAGGGTTGACACTTAGGATTATTTTTCTATTTTTGTTTGGCCCAGGGTTATAGGGGAATACGAAAATTTAGGTATGTGACTCATTTGGGTACTAACCAATCAGAGAAGAGTTAGGGTTGAAAGTTAGGGTTGAAAGTTAGGGTTGAAAGTTAGGGTTGAAAGTTAGGGTTGACACTTAGGATTATTTTTCTATTTTTGTTTGGCCCAGGGTTATAGGGGAATACGAAAATTTAGGTATGTGACTCATTTGGGTACTAACCAATCAGAGAAGAGTTAGGGTTGAAAGTTAGGGTTGAAAGTTAGGGTTGAAAGTTAGGGTTGAAAGTTAGGGTTGAAAGTTAGGGTTGACACTTAGGATTATTTTTCTATTTTTGTTTGGCCCAGGGTTATAGGGGAATACGAAAATTTAGGTATGTGACTCATTTGGGTACTAACCAATCAGAGAAGAGTTAGGGTTGAAAGTTAGGGTTAGGGTTAGGGTTAGGGTTAGGGTTAGGGTTAGGGTTAGGGTTATAGGGGAATACGAAAATTTAGGTATGTGACTCATTTGGGTACTAACCAATCAGAGAAGAGTTAGGGTTGAAAGTTAGGGTTGAAAGTTAGGGTTGAAAGTTAGGGTTGAAAGTTAGGGTTGACACTTAGGATTATTTTTCTATTTTTGTTTGGCCCAGGGTTATAGGGGAATACGAAAATTTAGGTATGTGACTCATTTGGGTACTAACCAATCAGAGAAGAGTTAGGGTTGAAAGTTAGGGTTGAAAGTTAGGGTTGAAAGTTAGGGTTGAAAGTTAGGGTTGACACTTAGGATTATTTTTCTATTTTTGTTTGGCCCAGGGTTATAGGGGAATACGAAAATTTAGGTATGTGACTCATTTGGGTACTAACCAATCAGAGAAGAGTTAGGGTTGAAAGTTAGGGTTGAAAGTTAGGGTTGAAAGTTAGGGTTGAAAGTTAGGGTTGAAAGTTAGGATTATTTTTCTATTTTTGTTTGGCCCAGGGTTATAGGGGAATACGAAAATTTAGGTATGTGACTCATTTGGGTACTAACCAATCAGAGAAGAGTTAGGGTTGAAAGTTAGGGTTGAAAGTTAGGGTTGAAAGTTAGGGTTGAAAGTTAGGGTTGAAAGTTAGGGTTGACACTTAGGATTATTTTTCTATTTTTGTTTGGCCCAGGGTTATAGGGGAATACGAAAATTTAGGTATGTGACTCATTTGGGTACTAACCAATCAGAGAAGAGTTAGGGTTGAAAGTTAGGGTTAGGGTTAGGGTTAGGGTTAGGGTTAGGGTTAGGGTTAGGGTTATAGGGGAATACGAAAATTTAGGTATGTGACTCATTTGGGTACTAACCAATCAGAGAAGAGTTAGGGTTGAAAGTTAGGGTTGAAAGTTAGGGTTGAAAGTTAGGGTTGAAAGTTAGGATTATTTTTCTATTTTTGTTTGGCCCAGGGTTATAGGGGAATACGAAAATTTAGGTATGTGACTCATTTGGGTACTAACCAATCAGAGAAGAGTTAGGGTTGAAAGTTAGGGTTAGGGTTAGGGTTAGGGTTAGGGTTAGGGTTAGGGTTAGGGTTAGGGTTATAGGGGAATACGAAAATTTAGGTATGTGACTCATTTGGGTACTAACCAATCAGAGAAGAGTTAGGGTTGAAAGTTAGGGTTGAAAGTTAGGGTTGAAAGTTAGGGTTGAAAGTTAGGGTTGAAAGTTAGGGTTGACACTTAGGATTATTTTTCTATTTTTGTTTGGCCCAGGGTTATAGGGGAATACGAAAATTTAGGTATGTGACTCATTTGGGTACTAACCAATCAGAGAAGAGTTAGGGTTGAAAGTTAGGGTTGAAAGTTAGGGTTGAAAGTTAGGGTTGAAAGTTAGGGTTGAAAGTTAGGGTTGACACTTAGGATTATTTGGGTTAGGGTTAGGGTTAGGGTTAGGGTTAGGGTTAGGGTTAGGGTTATAGGGGAATACGAAAATTTAGGTATGTGACTCATTTGGGTACTAACCAATCAGAGAAGAGTTAGGGTTAGCGTTGAAAGTTAGGGTTAGGGTTGACCCTTACGATTATTTTTGTATTTGTGTTTGGTGAAAAAAGAATAGAACATTTTTAGTTATGTGACTCATTTAGGTACTTGGCCAATGAGAGTTAAGTTCTGAACAATTTAGGGAGGGTGTGGTTTGGGGTTGAAAGTGTGGTAAGAAAAAGTGTAAGTGGGTAAGAACGTGAGGGAGGTTGTGGGTAGGTGGGTGAGGGAGGTTTAGGGATGTATGGTGGGTGTGGGTAAGGAGGTTGAAGGTTTTTGAGGGAAGGTGGATGATGAAGAGAGTGGGTAGGTGGTGTTGAAGGTGGATTAGGGAGGGTGAGTAAATGTGTCTGGGAGGGTGAGGATGAAGGTGGGTGAAAAAAGTGTGGGTCAGTTCAGGTATGGGTGAGTGGGCAAGGGTGAGGCTGGGTATTGGTGTGCAGGTAAGGGTGGTGAAGGTGAATTTTAATATGGATGATGAGGGTAGAAGGTGGGTGAGGGAGGTTGGGTGAAGGAGGGTGTGGGAAGGTGATGTTGAAGGTGGGTGAGGGATGGTTAATATGGGTATAGGAGGCTTTGTAGGTAAGGTTGAGGCCAGTAAGGTAGAGTGAACATGGGTGAGGGAGGGTGAAGATTAAGGTGGAAGAGGGAGGGTGTGTTTAAGTGGGGTTAAAGGTTGGTGAATGTAGGTGAGGTAGGGGGATGAGTGAAGGTGTGGGTGAGTGAAGGTGTTGGTGAGGGGGCAATGGTGGGTGGGTGAAGGTGGATGAGTGTGAGGGTGAAGGTGGATGAGGTGGTGGGTGATAGTGAACATGGGTCAAGAGCGGGTGAGGGAGGGCATGGAATCAGTCTGTGAGCCTGCCCTTTCTATTTTGTTGTATATATTCTATTCCCTATCCAATTGACATGTTGCATTTATATGCAGTTAGTCATTCAAAAATTTGAAAACTCTTGCATTCGTTGCATGTTAGCGAGAGGCACCCTTAGAGGTAAAGAGCTAGCTTTTACCTCACTACTAAGTACTTGGACATTGAGGACTAGATCCGTTTTGTACAGAGCGGAGCTTCTCCTCTGCCGTATGCTAGGAGTGAAGAAGCACTACTGTCTATCGTCCGTAAAGGGGTATGCTTTCTTCCCCCAATTTACAGTCGAGCTAGCGCTGCAGATGGGACAGTAGCGAAGAGTTCACTGCCTGACTCTAAAAGGGCACACTCGTGTAAAGGGAGAGAAATCAACTCAAAGCTTTATATCCTGAGAGATAAAAGCAATGCATTGTGTAGGTGTACTCACTTACCTCAACTACTTACCTCCTTGTTAGTATGTCCTTTGTGAACATCATCTTGATAGACGAACTTACCTATTTTCATACTGCAAATAAATTTTACCCAAGATAAGTGAAAAAATATAATGCAATCCCCTTTAGAGCAATGCAGTTGAGGACCCTCTTTCACTGATGGACTAAATAAACAATGCTTAGACTGAGTGAGAGAGGGGTTTGTGAGAGAGAGGGGAGAGTGGTAGTCCTTGAAAGAGAGAGAGAAAGAAAGGACATTTGTGAGAGTAAAATACAGGTGATTTAGAAGGAGCAGGGATGCTAGTCAGGGAGAGTAATAGAGAGCAGGGAGAGAAAGAGAGGGTGTGAGAAAGAAAAAGAGAGAGAGAGAAGTGGAAGAAAGAAATGTGTGTGAGAGCAAGAGACGGGTTGAAGTGAAAGAGATAGAGTGGGAGTAAGAGAGAAAAAAATGGAGAGAAGGGAGAGGGAGAGAGAAGGGAGAGGGAGAGAGAAGAGAGGGAGAGAGAAGGGAGAGAGAGAAAGCAGGGAGAGACAAGTGTGAGAGGAGGGACAGAGAAGGGAGAGGGAGAGAGAAGGGAGAGGGAGAGAAAAGGAAAAGGGAGAGAAAATGAAAAGGGAGAGAGAAGGAAATGGAGATAGAAGGAAAAGGGAGAGAGAAGGAAGAGGGAGAGAGAATGGAGAGACAAGGGAGAGGGAGAGACAAGGAAAGGGAGAGAGAAGGGATAGTGAGAGAAAAGGGAGAGGGAGAGAGATGGAAGTGACAAGGGAGAGAGGAGGGAGAGAGAAGGGAGAGGGAGAGCGAAGGAAAGGAGAGGGGAAAGGAAAAGGGAGAGAATGGAGAGACAAGGAAAAGGGAGAGAGCATGGAAAGTGAGAGAGAAGGAAGAAGGAGAGAGAAGGAAGAGGGAGAGAGATGGGATAGGGAGAGAGAAGGGAGAGAGAAGGCAGAGGGATAGAGAAGGGAGTGAGAAAAGGGAGAGAGAAGGGAGAGAGAAAGAAAAGGGAGAGAGAAGGGAGAGGGAGAGACAAGGAAAGGGAGAGATAAGGGATAGGGAGAGAGAAGGGATAGGGAGAGAGAGAAGGGATAGGGAGAGGAAGAAGGGATACGGAGAGAGAGAAGGTAGATGTAGAGAGAAGGGAGATGGAGAGAGAAGGGAGAGGGAGAGAGAAGGGTGAGGGAGAGAAAAGGAAAAGGGAAAGAAAAGGAAAAGGGAGAGAAAAGGAAAAGGGAGAGAAAAGGAAAAGGGAGAGAAAAGGAAAAGGGAGAGAAAAGGAAAAGAAAAGGGAGAGAAAAGGGAGAGAAAAGGGAGAGAAAAGGGAGAGAAAAGGGAGAGAGAAGGCAAAATGAGAGAGAAGGTAAAGGGAGAGAGAAGGAAAAGGGAGAGAGAAGGAAAGGGAGATAGAAGGAAAAGGGAGAGAGAAGGAAGAGGGAGAGAGAAGGAAGAGGGAGAGAGAATGGAGAGACAAGGGAGAGGGAGAGACAAGGAAAGGGAGAGAGAAGGGATAGGGAGAGAGAAGGGATAGGGAGAGAGAAGGGAGAGGGAGAGAGAAGGGAGAGGGAGAGAGTGATGAGGGAGTGACAAGGAAAAGGGAGAGAGAAGGGAGAGGGAGAGAGAAGGGAGAGGGAGAGAGGAGAGAGAGAAGGGAGAGAGAGAAGGGAGAGGGATAGACAGAGAGAAGGAAGAGGGTGCGAGAGAAGGGAAAGGGAGAGAGAGAGAAGGGAGAGGGGGAGAGAGAGGTAGAGGGAATGATCAATGAGTTATAAGGGAGAGGGATAGAGAAGGGAGGGGGAGAGAGAGAGAGAAGGGAGTGGAGAGAGAGAGAAGGGAGAGGGAGAGCAAAGGAAAGGGGAGGGGAAAGGAAAAGGGAGAGAATGGAGAGACAAGGAAAAGGGAGAGAGATTGGAAAGGGAGAGAGAAGGAAGAGGGAGAGAGAAGGAAGAGGGAGAGAGAATGGATAGGGAGAGAGAAGGGAGAGAGAAGGCAGAGGGATAGAGAAGGGAGTGAGAAAATGGAGAGAGAAAGAAAAGGGAGAGAGAAGGAAAAGGGAGAGAGAAGGAAAAGGGAGAGAGAAGGAAAGGGAGATAGAAGGAAAAGGGAGAGAGAATGAGAAGGGAGAGAGAATGGAGAGACAAGGAAGAGGGAGAGACAAGGAAAGGGAGAGAGAAGGGATAGGGAGAGCGAAGGAAGAGGGAGAGAGAAAAGGGAGAGAGAGAGAGAAGGGAGAGAAAGAGAGTGATGAGGGAGTGACAAGGAAAAGGGAGAGAGAAGGGAGAGGGAGAGAGAAGGGAGAGGGAGAGAGGAGAGAGAAAAGGGAGAGAGAGAGAAGGGAGAGGGAGAGAGAGAGGTAGAGGGAATGACGAGGGAGTTATAAGGGAGAGGGAGAGAGAAGGGAGGGGGAGAGAGAGAAGGGAGTGGAGAGAGAGAGAAGGGAGTGGAGAGAGAGAGAAGGGAGAGGGAGAGCGAAGGAAAGGGGAGGCAAGGAAAAGGGAGAGAATGGAGAGAAAAGGAAAAGGGAGAGAGCATGGAAAGGGAGAGAGCATGGAAAGGGAGTGAGAAGTAAGAGGGAGAGAGAAGGAAGAGGGAGAGAGAAGGGATAGGGAGAGAGAATGGAGAGACAAGGGAGAGGGAGAGACAAGGAAAGGGAGAGAGAAGGGATAGGGAGAGAGAAGGGAGAGGGAGAGAGAAGGGGGTGACAAGGGAGAGAGGAGGGAGAGAGAAGGGAGAGGGAGAGAGAAGGAAAAGGGAGGGGAAAGGAAGATGGAGAGAGAAGGAAGATGGAGAGAGAAGGAAGATGGAGAGAGAAGGAAGATGGAGAGAGAAGGAAGATGGAGAGAGAAGGAAGAGGGAGAGAGAAGGAAGAGGGAGAGAGAAGGAAGAGGGAGAGAGAAGGAAGAGGGAGAGAGAAGGAAGAGGGAGAGAGAAGGAAGAGGGAGAGAGAATGGAGAGACAAGGGAGAGGTAGAAACAAGGGAGAGGGTTAGGGTTAGGGTTAGGGTTAGGGTTAGGGTTAGGGTTAGGGTTAGGGTTAGGGTTAGGGTTAGGGTTGGGGTTATAGGGGAATACGAAAATTTAGGTATGTGACTCATTTGGGTACTAACCAATCAGAGAAGAGTTAGGGTTGAAAGTTAGGGTTGAAAGTTAGGGTTGAAAGTTAGGGTTGAAAGTTAGGGTTGAAAGTTAGGATTATTTTTCTATTTTTGTTTGGCCCAGGGTTATAGGGGAATACGAAAATTTAGGTATGTGACTCATTTGGGTACTAACCAATCAGAGAAGAGTTAGGGTTGAAAGTTAGGGTTGAAAGTTAGGGTTGAAAGTTAGGGTTGAAAGTTAGGGTTGAAAGTTAGGGTTGACACTTAGGATTATTTTTCTATTTTTGTTTGGCCCAGGGTTATAGGGGAATACGAAAATTAAATATGTGACTCATTTGGGTACTAACCAATCAGAGAAGAGTTAGGGTTGAAAGTTAGGGTTGAAAGTTAGGGTTGAAAGTTAGGGTTGAAAGTTAGGGTTGAAAGTTAGGGTTGACACTTAGGATTATTTTTCTATTTTTGTTTGGCCCAGGGTTATAGGGGAATACGAAAATTTAGGTATGTGACTCATTTGGGTACTAACCAATCAGAGAAGAGTTAGGGTTGAAAGTTAGGGTTGAAAGTTAGGGTTGAAAGTTAGGGTTGAAAGTTAGGGTTGACACTTAGGATTATTTTTCTATTTTTGTTTGGCCCAGGGTTATAGGGGAATACGAAAATTTAGGTATGTGACTCATTTGGGTACTAACCAATCAGAGAAGAGTTAGGGTTGAAAGTTAGGGTTGAAAGTTAGGGTTGAAAGTTAGGGTTGAAAGTTAGGGTTGACACTTAGGATTATTTTTCTATTTTTGTTTGGCCCAGGGTTATAGGGGAATACGAAAATTTAGGTATGTGACTCATTTGGGTACTAACCAATCAGAGAAGAGTTAGGGTTGAAAGTTAGGGTTGAAAGTTAGGGTTGAAAGTTAGGGTTGACACTTAGGATTATTTTTCTATTTTTGTTTGGCCCAGGGTTATAGGGGAATACGAAAATTTAGGTATGTGACTCATTTGGGTACTAACCAATCAGAGAAGAGTTAGGGTTGAAAGTTAGGGTTGAAAGTTAGGGTTGAAAGTTAGGGTTAGGGTTAGGGTTAGGGTTAGGGTTAGGGTTAGGGTTATAGGGGAATACGAAAATTTAGGTATGTGACTCATTTGGGTACTAACCAATCAGAGAAGAGTTAGGGTTGAAAGTTAGGGTTGAAAGTTAGGGTTGAAAGTTAGGGTTGAAAGTTAGGGTTGAAAGTTAGGGTTGACACTTAGGATTATTTTTCTATTTTTGTTTGGCCCAGGGTTATAGGGGAATACGAAAATTTAGGTATGTGACTCATTTGGGTACTAACCAATCAGAGAAGAGTTAGGGTTGAAAGTTAGGGTTGAAAGTTAGGGTTGAAAGTTAGGGTTGAAAGTTAGGATTATTTTTCTATTTTTGTTTGGCCCAGGGTTATAGGGGAATACGAAAATTTAGGTATGTGACTCATTTGGGTACTAACCAATCAGAGAAGAGTTAGGGTTAGTGTTCAAAGTTAGGGTTGACCCTTATGATTATTTTTGTATTTGTGTTTGGTTAAAAAAGAATAGAACATTTTTAGTTATGTGACTCATTTAGTCACACTTGACCAATGAGAGTTAAGTTCTGAATAATTTAGGGAGGGTGTGGTTTGGGGTTGAAAGTGTGGTAAGAAAAAGTGTAAGTGGGTAAGCAGGTGAGGGAGGTTGTGGGTAGGTGGGTGAGGGAGGTTTAGGGATGTATGGTGGGTGTGGGTAAGGGAGGTTGAAGGTTTGTGAGGGAAGGTGGATGATGAAGAGAGTGGGTAGGTGGTGTTGTAGGTGGATTAGGGAGGGTGAGTAAATGTGTTTGGGAGGGTGAGGATGAAGGTGGGTGAAAAAAGTGTGGGTCAGTTAAGGTATGGGTGAGTGGGCAAGGGTGAGGCTGGGTATGGGTGTGCAGGTAAGGGTGGTGAAGGTGAATTTTAATATGGATGATGGAGGGTAGAAGGTGGGTGAGGGAGGTTGGGTGAAGGAGGGTTTGGGAAGGTGATGTTGAAGGTGGGTGAGGGATGGTTAATACTGCACCGACACACTTTATTCGAGCAAATACCCGGTATGTACCTGGCAGATACCTGGAATGCGCCGCTCCTAACCTCTGGCAAGCCCCGTTGCATTTGCCTTCCCAGCCTGGGTTAGGGTTAGGGTTAGGGTTAGGGTTAGGGTTAGGGTTAGGGTTAGGGTTATAGGGGAATACGAAAATTTAGGTATGTGACTCATTTGGGTACTAACCAATCAGAGAAGAGTTAGGGTTGAAAGTTAGGGTTGAAAGTTAGGGTTGAAAGTTAGGGTTGAAAGTTAGGAGTATTTTTCTATTTTTGTTTGGCCCAGGGTTATAGGGGAATACGAAAATTTAGGTATGTGACTCATTTGGGTACTAACCAATCAGAGAAGAGTTAGGGTTGAAAGTTAGGGTTGAAAGTTAGGGTTGAAAGTTAGGGTTGACACTTAGGATTATTTTTCTATTTTTGTTTGGCCCAGGGTTATAGGGGAATACGAAAATTTAGGTATGTGACTCATTTGGGTACTAACCAATCAGAGAAGAGTTAGGGTTGAAAGTTAGGGTTGAAAGTTAGGGTTGAAAGTTAGGGTTGAAAGTTAGGATTATTTTTCTATTTTTGTTTGGCCCAGGGTTATAGGGGAATACGAAAATTTAGGTATGTGACTCATTTGGGTACTAACCAATCAGAGAAGAGTTAGGGTTGAAAGTTAGGGTTGAAAGTTAGGGTTGAAAGTTAGGGTTGAAAGTTAGGGTTGACACTTAGGATTATTTTTCTATTTTTGTTTGGCCCAGGGTTATAGGGGAATACGAAAATTTAGGTATGTGACTCATTTGGGTACTAACCAATCAGAGAAGAGTTAGGGTTGAAAGTTAGGGTTGAAAGTTAGGGTTGAAAGTTAGGGTTGAAAGTTAGGCTTGACACTTAGGATTATTTTTCTATTTTTGTTTGGCCCAGGGTTATAGGGGAATACGAAAATTTAGGTATGTGACTCATTTGGGTACTAACCAATCAGAGAAGAGTTAGGGTTGAAAGTTAGGGTTGAAAGTTAGGGTTGAAAGTTAGGGTTGAAAGTTAGGGTTGAAAGTTAGGGTTGACACTTAGGATTATTTTTCTATTTTTGTTTGGCCCAGGGTTATAGGGGAATACGAAAATTTAGGTATGTGACTCATTTGGGTACTAACCAATCAGAGAAGAGTTAGGGTTGAAAGTTAGGGTTGAAAGTTAGGGTTGAAAGTTAGGGTTGACACTTAGGATTATTTTTCTATTTTTGTTTGGCCCAGGGTTATAGGGGAATACGAAAATTTAGGTATGTGACTCATTTGGGTACTAACCAATCAGAGAAGAGTTAGGGTTGAAAGTTAGGGTTGAAAGTTAGGGTTGAAAGTTAGGGTTGACACTTAGGATTATTTTTCTATTTTTGTTTGGCCCAGGGTTATAGGGGAATACGAAAATTTAGGTATGTGACTCATTTGGGTACTAACCAATCAGAGAAGAGTTAGGGTTGAAAGTTAGGGTTGAAAGTTAGGGTTGAAAGTTAGGGTTGAAAGTTAGGGTTGACACTTAGGATTATTTTTCTATTTTTGTTTGGCCCAGGGTTATAGGGGAATACGAAAATTTAGGTATGTGACTCATTTGGGTACTAACCAATCAGAGAAGAGTTAGGGTTGAAAGTTAGGGTTGAAAGTTAGGGTTGAAAGTTAGGGTTGAAAGTTAGGGTTGAAAGTTAGGGTTGACACTTAGGATTATTTTTCTATTTTTGTTTGGCCCAGGGTTATAGGGGAATACGAAAATTTAGGTATGTGACTCATTTGGGTACTAACCAATCAGAGAAGAGTTAGGGTTGAAAGTTAGGGTTGAAAGTTAGGGTTGAAAGTTAGGGTTGAAAGTTAGGGTTGACACTTAGGATTATTTTTCTATTTTTGTTTGGCCCAGGGTTATAGGGGAATACGAAAATTTAGGTATGTGACTCATTTGGGTACTAACCAATCAGAGAAGAGTTAGGGTTGAAAGTTAGGGTTGAAAGTTAGGGTTGAAAGTTAGGGTTGAAAGTTAGGGTTGACACTTAGGATTATTTTTCTATTTTTGTTTGGCCCAGGGTTATAGGGGAATACGAAAATTTAGGTATGTGACTCATTTGGGTACTAACCAATCAGAGAAGAGTTAGGGTTGAAAGTTAGGGTTGAAAGTTAGGGTTGAAAGTTAGGGTTGAAAGTTAGGGTTGACACTTAGGATTATTTTTCTATTTTTGTTTGGCCCAGGGTTATAGGGGAATACGAAAATTTAGGTATGTGACTCATTTGGGTACTAACCAATCAGAGAAGAGTTAGGGTTGAAAGTTAGGGTTGAAAGTTAGGGTTGAAAGTTAGGGTTGAAAGTTAGGGTTGAAAGTTAGGGTTGACACTTAGGATTATTTTTCTATTTTTGTTTGGCCCAGGGTTATAGGGGAATACGAAAATTTAGGTATGTGACTCATTTGGGTACTAACCAATCAGAGAAGAGTTAGGGTTGAAAGTTAGGGTTAGGGTTAGGGTTAGGGTTAGGGTTAGGGTTAGGGTTATACGAAAATTTAGGTATGTGACTCATTTGGGTACTAACCAATCAGAGAAGAGTTAGGGTTGAAAGTTAGGGTTGAAAGTTAGGGTTGAAAGTTAGGATTATTTTTCTATTTTTGTTTGGCCCAGGGTTATAGGGGAATACGAAAATTTAGGTATGTGACTCATTTGGGTACTAACCAATCAGAGAAGAGTTAGGGTTGAAAGTTAGGGTTAGGGTTAGGGTTAGGGTTAGGGTTAGGGTTAGGGTTAGGGTTAGGGTTATAGGGGAATACGAAAATTTAGGTATGTGACTCATTTGGGTACTAACCAATCAGAGAAGAGTTAGGGTTGAAAGTTAGGGTTGAAAGTTAGGGTTGAAAGTTAGGGTTGAAAGTTAGGGTTGAAAGTTAGGGTTGACACTTAGGATTATTTTTCTATTTTTGTTTGGCCCAGGGTTATAGGGGAATACGAAAATTTAGGTATGTGACTCATTTGGGTACTAACCAATCAGAGAAGAGTTAGGGTTGAAAGTTAGGGTTGAAAGTTAGGGTTGAAAGTTAGGGTTGAAAGTTAGGGTTGAAAGTTAGGGTTGAAAGTTAGGGTTGACACTTAGGATTATTTGGGTTAGGGTTAGGGTTAGGGTTAGGGTTAGGGTTAGGGTTAGGGTTATAGGGGAATACGAAAATTTAGGTATGTGACTCATTTGGGTACTAACCAATCAGAGAAGAGTTAGGGTTAGCGTTGAAAGTTAGGGTTAGGGTTGACCCTTACGATTATTTTTGTATTTGTGTTTGGTGAAAAAAGAATAGAACATTTTTAGTTATGTGACTCATTTAGGTACTTGGCCAATGAGAGTTAAGTTCTGAACAATTTAGGGAGGGTGTGGTTTGGGGTTGAAAGTGTGGTAAGAAAAAGTGTAAGTGGGTAAGAACGTGAGGGAGGTTGTGGGTAGGTGGGTGAGGGAGGTTTAGGGATGTATGGTGGGTGTGGGTAAGGAGGTTGAAGGTTTTTGAGGGAAGGTGGATGATGAAGAGAGTGGGTAGGTGGTGTTGAAGGTGGATTAGGGAGGGTGAGTAAATGTGTCTGGGAGGGTGAGGATGAAGGTGGGTGAAAAAAGTGTGGGTCAGTTCAGGTATGGGTGAGTGGGCAAGGGTGAGGCTGGGTATTGGTGTGCAGGTAAGGGTGGTGAAGGTGAATTTTAATATGGATGATGAGGGTAGAAGGTGGGTGAGGGAGGTTGGGTGAAGGAGGGTGTGGGAAGGTGATGTTGAAGGTGGGTGAGGGATGGTTAATATGGGTATAGGAGGCTTTGTAGGTAAGGTTGAGGCCAGTAAGGTAGAGTGAACATGGGTGAGGGAGGGTGAAGATTAAGGTGGAAGAGGGAGGGTGTGTTTAAGTGGGGTTAAAGGTTGGTGAATGTAGGTGAGGTAGGGGGATGAGTGAAGGTGTGGGTGAGTGAAGGTGTTGGTGAGGGGGCAATGGTGGGTGGGTGAAGGTGGATGAGTGTGAGGGTGAAGGTGGATGAGGTGGTGGGTGATAGTGAACATGGGTCAAGAGCGGGTGAGGGAGGGCATGGAATCAGTCTGTGAGCCTGCCCTTTCTATTTTGTTGTATATATTCTATTCCCTATCCAATTGACATGTTGCATTTATATGCAGTTAGTCATTCAAAAATTTGAAAACTCTTGCATTCGTTGCATGTTAGCGAGAGGCACCCTTAGAGGTAAAGAGCTAGCTTTTACCTCACTACTAAGTACTTGGACATTGAGGACTAGATCCGTTTTGTACAGAGCGGAGCTTCTCCTCTGCCGTATGCTAGGAGTGAAGAAGCACTACTGTCTATCGTCCGTAAAGGGGTATGCTTTCTTCCCCCAATTTACAGTCGAGCTAGCGCTGCAGATGGGACAGTAGCGAAGAGTTCACTGCCTGACTCTAAAAGGGCACACTCGTGTAAAGGGAGAGAAATCAACTCAAAGCTTTATATCCTGAGAGATAAAAGCAATGCATTGTGTAGGTGTACTCACTTACCTCAACTACTTACCTCCTTGTTAGTATGTCCTTTGTGAACATCATCTTGATAGACGAACTTACCTATTTTCATACTGCAAATAAATTTTACCCAAGATAAGTGAAAAAATATAATGCAATCCCCTTTAGAGCAATGCAGTTGAGGACCCTCTTTCACTGATGGACTAAATAAACAATGCTTAGACTGAGTGAGAGAGGGGTTTGTGAGAGAGAGGGGAGAGTGGTAGTCCTTGAAAGAGAGAGAGAAAGAAAGGACATTTGTGAGAGTAAAATACAGGTGATTTAGAAGGAGCAGGGATGCTAGTCAGGGAGAGTAATAGAGAGCAGGGAGAGAAAGAGAGGGTGTGAGAAAGAAAAAGAGAGAGAGAGAAGTGGAAGAAAGAAATGTGTGTGAGAGCAAGAGACGGGTTGAAGTGAAAGAGATAGAGTGGGAGTAAGAGAGAAAAAAATGGAGAGAAGGGAGAGGGAGAGAGAAGGGAGAGGGAGAGAGAAGAGAGGGAGAGAGAAGGGAGAGAGAGAAAGCAGGGAGAGACAAGTGTGAGAGGAGGGACAGAGAAGGGAGAGGGAGAGAGAAGGGAGAGGGAGAGAAAAGGAAAAGGGAGAGAAAATGAAAAGGGAGAGAGAAGGAAATGGAGATAGAAGGAAAAGGGAGAGAGAAGGAAGAGGGAGAGAGAATGGAGAGACAAGGGAGAGGGAGAGACAAGGAAAGGGAGAGAGAAGGGATAGTGAGAGAAAAGGGAGAGGGAGAGAGATGGAAGTGACAAGGGAGAGAGGAGGGAGAGAGAAGGGAGAGGGAGAGCGAAGGAAAGGAGAGGGGAAAGGAAAAGGGAGAGAATGGAGAGACAAGGAAAAGGGAGAGAGCATGGAAAGTGAGAGAGAAGGAAGAAGGAGAGAGAAGGAAGAGGGAGAGAGATGGGATAGGGAGAGAGAAGGGAGAGAGAAGGCAGAGGGATAGAGAAGGGAGTGAGAAAAGGGAGAGAGAAGGGAGAGAGAAAGAAAAGGGAGAGAGAAGGGAGAGGGAGAGACAAGGAAAGGGAGAGATAAGGGATAGGGAGAGAGAAGGGATAGGGAGAGAGAGAAGGGATAGGGAGAGGAAGAAGGGATACGGAGAGAGAGAAGGTAGATGTAGAGAGAAGGGAGATGGAGAGAGAAGGGAGAGGGAGAGAGAAGGGTGAGGGAGAGAAAAGGAAAAGGGAAAGAAAAGGAAAAGGGAGAGAAAAGGAAAAGGGAGAGAAAAGGAAAAGGGAGAGAAAAGGAAAAGGGAGAGAAAAGGAAAAGAAAAGGGAGAGAAAAGGGAGAGAAAAGGGAGAGAAAAGGGAGAGAAAAGGGAGAGAAAAGGGAGAGAGAAGGCAAAATGAGAGAGAAGGTAAAGGGAGAGAGAAGGAAAAGGGAGAGAGAAGGAAAGGGAGATAGAAGGAAAAGGGAGAGAGAAGGAAGAGGGAGAGAGAAGGAAGAGGGAGAGAGAATGGAGAGACAAGGGAGAGGGAGAGACAAGGAAAGGGAGAGAGAAGGGATAGGGAGAGAGAAGGGATAGGGAGAGAGAAGGGAGAGGGAGAGAGAAGGGAGAGGGAGAGAGTGATGAGGGAGTGACAAGGAAAAGGGAGAGAGAAGGGAGAGGGAGAGAGAAGGGAGAGGGAGAGAGGAGAGAGAGAAGGGAGAGAGAGAAGGGAGAGGGATAGACAGAGAGAAGGAAGAGGGTGCGAGAGAAGGGAAAGGGAGAGAGAGAGAAGGGAGAGGGGGAGAGAGAGGTAGAGGGAATGATCAATGAGTTATAAGGGAGAGGGATAGAGAAGGGAGGGGGAGAGAGAGAGAGAAGGGAGTGGAGAGAGAGAGAAGGGAGAGGGAGAGCAAAGGAAAGGGGAGGGGAAAGGAAAAGGGAGAGAATGGAGAGACAAGGAAAAGGGAGAGAGATTGGAAAGGGAGAGAGAAGGAAGAGGGAGAGAGAAGGAAGAGGGAGAGAGAATGGATAGGGAGAGAGAAGGGAGAGAGAAGGCAGAGGGATAGAGAAGGGAGTGAGAAAATGGAGAGAGAAAGAAAAGGGAGAGAGAAGGAAAAGGGAGAGAGAAGGAAAAGGGAGAGAGAAGGAAAGGGAGATAGAAGGAAAAGGGAGAGAGAATGAGAAGGGAGAGAGAATGGAGAGACAAGGAAGAGGGAGAGACAAGGAAAGGGAGAGAGAAGGGATAGGGAGAGCGAAGGAAGAGGGAGAGAGAAAAGGGAGAGAGAGAGAGAAGGGAGAGAAAGAGAGTGATGAGGGAGTGACAAGGAAAAGGGAGAGAGAAGGGAGAGGGAGAGAGAAGGGAGAGGGAGAGAGGAGAGAGAAAAGGGAGAGAGAGAGAAGGGAGAGGGAGAGAGAGAGGTAGAGGGAATGACGAGGGAGTTATAAGGGAGAGGGAGAGAGAAGGGAGGGGGAGAGAGAGAGAAGGGAGTGGAGAGAGAGAGAAGGGAGTGGAGAGAGAGAGAAGGGAGAGGGAGAGCGAAGGAAAGGGGAGGCAAGGAAAAGGGAGAGAATGGAGAGAAAAGGAAAAGGGAGAGAGCATGGAAAGGGAGAGAGCATGGAAAGGGAGTGAGAAGTAAGAGGGAGAGAGAAGGAAGAGGGAGAGAGAAGGGATAGGGAGAGAGAATGGAGAGACAAGGGAGAGGGAGAGACAAGGAAAGGGAGAGAGAAGGGATAGGGAGAGAGAAGGGAGAGGGAGAGAGAAGGGGGTGACAAGGGAGAGAGGAGGGAGAGAGAAGGGAGAGGGAGAGAGAAGGAAAAGGGAGGGGAAAGGAAGATGGAGAGAGAAGGAAGATGGAGAGAGAAGGAAGATGGAGAGAGAAGGAAGATGGAGAGAGAAGGAAGATGGAGAGAGAAGGAAGAGGGAGAGAGAAGGAAGAGGGAGAGAGAAGGAAGAGGGAGAGAGAAGGAAGAGGGAGAGAGAAGGAAGAGGGAGAGAGAAGGAAGAGGGAGAGAGAAGGAAGAGGGAGAGAGAATGGAGAGACAAGGGAGAGGTAGAAACAAGGGAGAGGGTTAGGGTTAGGGTTAGGGTTAGGGTTAGGGTTAGGGTTAGGGTTAGGGTTAGGGTTAGGGTTATAGGGGAATACGAAAATTTAGGTATGTGACTCATTTGGGTACTAACCAATCAGAGAAGAGTTAGGGTTGAAAGTTAGGGTTGAAAGTTAGGGTTGAAAGTTAGGGTTGAAAGTTAGGGTTGAAAGTTAGGATTATTTTTCTATTTTTGTTTGGCCCAGGGTTATAGGGGAATACGAAAATTTAGGTATGTGACTCATTTGGGTACTAACCAATCAGAGAAGAGTTAGGGTTGAAAGTTAGGGTTGAAAGTTAGGGTTGAAAGTTAGGGTTGAAAGTTAGGGTTGAAAGTTAGGGTTGACACTTAGGATTATTTTTCTATTTTTGTTTGGCCCAGGGTTATAGGGGAATACGAAAATTAAATATGTGACTCATTTGGGTACTAACCAATCAGAGAAGAGTTAGGGTTGAAAGTTAGGGTTGAAAGTTAGGGTTGAAAGTTAGGGTTGAAAGTTAGGGTTGAAAGTTAGGGTTGACACTTAGGATTATTTTTCTATTTTTGTTTGGCCCAGGGTTATAGGGGAATACGAAAATTTAGGTATGTGACTCATTTGGGTACTAACCAATCAGAGAAGAGTTAGGGTTGAAAGTTAGGGTTGAAAGTTAGGGTTGAAAGTTAGGGTTGAAAGTTAGGGTTGACACTTAGGATTATTTTTCTATTTTTGTTTGGCCCAGGGTTATAGGGGAATACGAAAATTTAGGTATGTGACTCATTTGGGTACTAACCAATCAGAGAAGAGTTAGGGTTGAAAGTTAGGGTTGAAAGTTAGGGTTGAAAGTTAGGGTTGAAAGTTAGGGTTGACACTTAGGATTATTTTTCTATTTTTGTTTGGCCCAGGGTTATAGGGGAATACGAAAATTTAGGTATGTGACTCATTTGGGTACTAACCAATCAGAGAAGAGTTAGGGTTGAAAGTTAGGGTTGAAAGTTAGGGTTGAAAGTTAGGGTTGACACTTAGGATTATTTTTCTATTTTTGTTTGGCCCAGGGTTATAGGGGAATACGAAAATTTAGGTATGTGACTCATTTGGGTACTAACCAATCAGAGAAGAGTTAGGGTTGAAAGTTAGGGTTGAAAGTTAGGGTTGAAAGTTAGGGTTAGGGTTAGGGTTAGGGTTAGGGTTAGGGTTAGGGTTATAGGGGAATACGAAAATTTAGGTATGTGACTCATTTGGGTACTAACCAATCAGAGAAGAGTTAGGGTTGAAAGTTAGGGTTGAAAGTTAGGGTTGAAAGTTAGGGTTGAAAGTTAGGGTTGACACTTAGGATTATTTTTCTATTTTTGTTTGGCCCAGGGTTATAGGGGAATACGAAAATTTAGGTATGTGACTCATTTGGGTACTAACCAATCAGAGAAGAGTTAGGGTTGAAAGTTAGGGTTGAAAGTTAGGGTTGAAAGTTAGGGTTGAAAGTTAGGATTATTTTTCTATTTTTGTTTGGCCCAGGGTTATAGGGGAATACGAAAATTTAGGTATGTGACTCATTTGGGTACTAACCAATCAGAGAAGAGTTAGGGTTAGTGTTCAAAGTTAGGGTTGACCCTTATGATTATTTTTGTATTTGTGTTTGGTTAAAAAAGAATAGAACATTTTTAGTTATGTGACTCATTTAGTCACACTTGACCAATGAGAGTTAAGTTCTGAATAATTTAGGGAGGGTGTGGTTTGGGGTTGAAAGTGTGGTAAGAAAAAGTGTAAGTGGGTAAGCAGGTGAGGGAGGTTGTGGGTAGGTGGGTGAGGGAGGTTTAGGGATGTATGGTGGGTGTGGGTAAGGGAGGTTGAAGGTTTGTGAGGGAAGGTGGATGATGAAGAGAGTGGGTAGGTGGTGTTGTAGGTGGATTAGGGAGGGTGAGTAAATGTGTTTGGGAGGGTGAGGATGAAGGTGGGTGAAAAAAGTGTGGGTCAGTTAAGGTATGGGTGAGTGGGCAAGGGTGAGGCTGGGTATGGGTGTGCAGGTAAGGGTGGTGAAGGTGAATTTTAATATGGATGATGGAGGGTAGAAGGTGGGTGAGGGAGGTTGGGTGAAGGAGGGTTTGGGAAGGTGATGTTGAAGGTGGGTGAGGGATGGTTAATACTGCACCGACACACTTTATTCGAGCAAATACCCGGTATGTACCTGGCAGATACCTGGAATGCGCCGCTCCTAACCTCTGGCAAGCCCCGTTGCATTTGCCTTCCCAGCCTGGGTTAGGGTTAGGGTTAGGGTTAGGGTTAGGGTTAGGGTTAGGGTTAGGGTTAGGGTTATAGGGGAATACGAAAATTTAGGTATGTGACTCATTTGGGTACTAACCAATCAGAGAAGAGTTAGGGTTGAAAGTTAGGGTTGAAAGTTAGGGTTGAAAGTTAGGGTTGAAAGTTAGGAGTATTTTTCTATTTTTGTTTGGCCCAGGGTTATAGGGGAATACGAAAATTTAGGTATGTGACTCATTTGGGTACTAACCAATCAGAGAAGAGTTAGGGTTGAAAGTTAGGGTTGAAAGTTAGGGTTAGGGTTAGGGTTAGGGTTAGGGTTAGGGTTAGGGTTAGGGTTAGGGTTAGGGTTAGGGTTAGGGTTATAGGGGAATACGAAAATTTAGGTATGTGACTCATTTGGGTACTAACCAATCAGAGAAGAGTTAGGGTTGAAAGTTAGGGTTGAAAGTTAGGGTTGAAAGTTAGGGTTGAAAGTTAGGGTTGAAAGTTAGGGTTGAAAGTTAGGGTTGACACTTAGGATTATTTTTCTATTTTTGTTTGGCCCAGGGTTATAGGGGAATACGAAAATTTAGGTATGTGACTCATTTGGGTACTAACCAATCAGAGAAGAGTTAGGGTTGAAAGTTAGGGTTGAAAGTTAGGGTTAGGGTTAGGGTTAGGGTTAGGGTTAGGGTTATAGGGGAATACGAAAATTTAGGTATGTGACTCATTTGGGTACTAACCAATCAGAGAAGAGTTAGGGTTGAAAGTTAGGGTTGAAAGTTAGGGTTGAAAGTTAGGGTTGACACTTAGGATTATTTTTCTATTTTTGTTTGGCCCAGGGTTATAGGGGAATACGAAAATTTAGGTATGTGACTCATTTGGGTACTAACCAATCAGAGAAGAGTTAGGGTTGAAAGTTAGGGTTGAAAGTTAGGGTTGAAAGTTAGGGTTGACACTTAGGATTATTTTTCTATTTTTGTTTGGCCCAGGGTTATAGGGGAATACGAAAATTTAGGTATGTGACTCATTTGGGTACTAACCAATCAGAGAAGAGTTAGGGTTGAAAGTTAGGGTTGAAAGTTAGGGTTGAAAGTTAGGATTATTTTTCTATTTTTGTTTGGCCCAGGGTTATAGGGGAATACGAAAATTTAGGTATGTGACTCATTTGGGTACTAACCAATCAGAGAAGAGTTAGGGTTGAAAGTTAGGGTTGAAAGTTAGGGTTGAAAGTTAGGGTTGAAAGTTAGGGTTGAAAGTTAGGGTTGACATTTAGGATTATTTTTCTATTTTTGTTTGGCCCAGGGTTATAGGGGAATACAGTAGCGACATCTTTTATTCGACTAAATGCCGGCGGCATGCCGGGATCTACCCCAGCTGCCGCCAGTCAGAAACGCGCGCCGCCGCGTTTCCCCCACGCACCCCCCCTCCACATCGCGCGCAATTACCCCCCCAAAGACACCCCGAACCCGGCTTCTACTCTGCCCCTCTGCTTCCCCGCACCCCCGCTTACCTAGATTTGAACTCCAGGGGTGTCGGGGAAGCCTGGGGAAGCCGGGGAAGACGGGGAAGCCGGGCGCGCTTGTGACCGTGACGTCACAGTGCGCCGCCACGCGCCGCGGCTACCCGCTTCCCAGCCTCATTCAGCCAGCGGCATTTGCTCGAATAAGAGCTGCCGCTGCTGTACGAAAATTTAGGTATGTGACTCATTTGGGTACTAACCAATCAGAGAAGAGTTAGGGTTGAAAGTTAGGGTTGAAAGTTAGGGTTGAAAGTTAGGGTTGAAAGTTAGGGTTGAAAGTTAGGGTTGACACTTAGGATTATTTTTCTATTTTTGTTTGGCCCAGGGTTATAGGGGAATACGAAAATTTAGGTATGTGACTCATTTGGGTACTAACCAATCAGAGAAGAGTTAGGGTTGAAAGTTAGGGTTGAAAGTTAGGGTTGAAAGTTAGGGTTGACACTTAGGATTATTTTTCTATTTTTGTTTGGACCAGGGTTATAGGGGAATACGAAAATTTAGGTATGTGACTCATTTGGGTACTAACCAATCAGAGAAGAGTTAGGGTTGAAAGTTAGGGTTGAAAGTTAGGGTTGAAAGTTAGGGTTGACACTTAGGATTATTTTTCTATTTTTGTTTGGCCCAGGGTTATAGGGGAATACGAAAATTTAGGTATGTGACTCATTTGGGTACTAACCAATCAGAGAAGAGTTAGGGTTGAAAGTTAGGGTTGAAAGTTAGGATTATTTTTCTATTTCTGTTTGGCCCAGGGTTATAGGGGAATACGAAAATTTAGGTATGTGACTCATTTGGGTACTAACCAATCAGAGAAGAGTTAGGGTTGAAAGTTAGGGTTGAAAGTTAGGGTTGAAAGTTAGGGTTGAAAGTTAGGGTTGAAAGTTAGGGTTGACACTTAGGATTATTTTTCTATTTTTGTTTGGCCCAGGGTTATAGGGGAATACGAAAATTTAGGTATGTGACTCATTTGGGTACTAACCAATCAGAGAAGAGTTAGGGTTGAAAGTTAGGGTTGAAAGTTAGGGTTGAAAGTTAGGATTATTTTTCTATTTTTGTTTGGCCCAGGGTTATAGGGGAATACGAAAATTTAGGTATGTGACTCATTTGGGTACTAACCAATCAGAGAAGAGTTAGGGTTGAAAGTTAGGGTTGAAAGTTAGGGTTGAAAGTTAGGGTTGAAAGTTAGGGTTGAAAGTTAGGGTTGAAAGTTAGGGTTGACACTTAGGATTATTTTTCTATTTTTGTTTGGCCCAGGGTTATAGGGGAATACGAAAATTTAGGTATGTGACTCATTTGGGTACTAACCAATCAGAGAAGAGTTAGGGTTGAAAGTTAGGGTTGAAAGTTAGGGTTGAAAGTTAGGGTTGAAAGTTAGGGTTGAAAGTTAGGGTTGACACTTAGGATTATTTTTCTATTTTTGTTTGGCCCAGGGTTATAGGGGAATACGAAAATTTAGGTATGTGACTCATTTGGGTACTAACCAATCAGAGAAGAGTTAGGGTTGAAAGTTAGGGTTGAAAGTTAGGGTTGAAAGTTAGGGTTGAAAGTTAGGGTTGAAAGTTAGGGTTGACACTTAGGATTATTTTTCTATTTTTGTTTGGCCCAGGGTTATAGGGGAATACGAAAATTTAGGTATGTGACTCATTTGGGTACTAACCAATCAGAGAAGAGTTAGGGTTGAAAGTTAGGGTTGAAAGTTAGGGTTGAAAGTTAGGGTTGAAAGTTAGGATTATTTTTCTATTTTTGTTTGGCCCAGGGTTATAGGGGAATACGAAAATGTAGGTATGTGACTCATTTGGGTACTAGCCAATCAGAGAAGAGTTAGGGTTGAAAGTTAGGGTTGAAAGTTAGGGTTGAAAGTTAGGGTTGAAAGTTAGGGTTGAAAGTTAGGATTATTTTTCTATTTTTGTTTGGCCCAGGGTTATAGGGGAATACGAAAATTTAGGTATGTGACTCATTTGGGTACTAACCAATCAGAGAAGAGTTAGGGTTGAAAGTTAGGGTTGAAAGTTAGGGTTGAAAGTTAGGGTTAGGGTTAGGGTTAGGGTTAGGGTATTAGGGTTAGGGTTAGGGTTAGGGTTAGGGTTATAGGGGAATACGAAAATTTAGGTATGTGACTCATTTGGGTACTAACCAATCAGAGAAGAGTTAGGGTTGAAAGTTAGGGTTGAAAGTTAGGGTTGAAAGTTAGGGTTGAAAGTTAGGGTTGACACTTAGGATTATTTTTCTATTTTTGTTTGGCCCAGGGTTATAGGGGAATACGAAAATTTAGGTATGTGACTCATTTGGGTACTAACCAATCAGAGAAGAGTTAGGGTTGAAAGTTAGGGTTGAAAGTTAGGGTTGAAAGTTAGGGTTGAAAGTTAGGATTATTTTTCTATTTTTGTTTGGCCCAGGGTTATAGGGGAATACGAAAATGTAGGTATGTGACTCATTTGGGTACTAACCAATCAGAGAAGAGTTAGGGTTGAAAGTTAGGGTTGAAAGTTAGGGTTGAAAGTTAGGGTTGAAAGTTAGGATTATTTTTCTATTTTTGTTTGGCCCAGGGTTATAGGGGAATACGAAAATTTAGGTATGTGACTCATTTGGGTACTAACCAATCAGAGAAGAGTTAGGGTTAGTGTTCAAAGTTAGGGTTGACCCTTATGATTATTTTTGTATTTGTGTTTGGTTAAAAAAGAATAGAACATTTTTAGGGTTAGGGTTAGGGTTAGGGTTATAGGGGAATACGAAAATTTAGGTATGTGACTCATTTGGGTACTAACCAATCAGAGAAGAGTTAGGGTTGAAAGTTAGGGTTGAAAGTTAGGGTTGAAAGTTAGGGTTGAAAGTTAGGGTTGAAAGTTAGGGTTGAAAGTTAGGATTATTTTTCTATTTTTGTTTGGCCCAGGGTTATAGGGGAATACGAAAATTTAGGTATGTGACTCATTTGGGTACTAACCAATCAGAGAAGAGTTAGGGTTGAAAGTTAGGGTTGAAAGTTAGGGTTGAAAGTTAGGGTTGAAAGTTAGGGTTGAAAGTTAGGGTTGACACTTAGGATTATTTTTCTATTTTTGTTTGGCCCAGGGTTATAGGGGAATACGAAAATTTAGGTATGTGACTCATTTGGGTTAGGGTTAGGGTTAGGGTTAGGGTTAGGGTTAGGGTTAGGGTTATAGGGGAATACGAAAATTTAGGTATGTGACTCATTTGGGTACTAACCAATCAGAGAAGAGTTAGGGTTGAAAGTTAGGGTTGAAAGTTAGGGTTGAAAGTTAGGGTTGAAAGTTAGGGTTGAAAGTTAGGGTTGATACTTAGGATTATTTTTCTATTTTTGTTTGGCCCAGGGTTATAGGGGAATACGAAAATTTAGGTATGTGACTCATTTGGGTACTAACCAATCAGAGAAGAGTTAGGGTTGAAAGTTAGGGTTGAAAGTTAGGGTTGAAAGTTAGGGATGAAAGTTAGGGTTGAAAGTTAGGATTATTTTTCTATTTTTGTTTGGCCCAGGGTTATAGGGGAATACGAAAATTTAGGTATGTGACTCATTTGGGTACTAACCAATCAGAGAAGAGTTAGGGTTGAAAGTTAGGGTTGAAAGTTAGGGTTGAAAGTTAGGGTTGACACTATGGATTATTTTAGGGTTAGGGTTAGGGTTAGGGTTAGGGTTAGGGTTAGGGTTAGGGTTAGGGTATTAGGGTATTAGGGTATTAGGGTTAGGGTTAGGGTTAGGGTTAGGGTTAGGGTTAGGGTTAGGGTTAGGGTTAGGGTATTAGGGTTAGGGTTAGGGTTAGGGTTAGGGTTAGGGTTAGGGTTAGGGTTAGGGTTAGGGTTATAGGGGAATACGAAAATTTAGGTATGTGACTCATTTGGGTACTAACCAATCAGAGAAGAGTTAGGGTTGAAAGTTAGGGTTGAAAGTTAGGGTTGAAAGTTAGGGTTGAAAGTTAGGGTTGAAAGTTAGGGTTGAAAGTTAGGGTTGACACTTAGGATTATTTTTCTATTTTTGTTTGGCCCAGGGTTATAGGGGAATACGAAAATTTAGGTATGTGACTCATTTGGGTACTAACCAATCAGAGAAGAGTTAGGGTTGAAAGTTAGGGTTGAAAGTTAGGGTTGAAAGTTAGGGTTGAAAGTTAGGGTTGACATTTAGGATTATTTGTCTATTTTTGTTTGGCCCAGGGTTATAGGGGAATACGAAAATTTAGGTATGTGACTCATTTGGGTTAGGGTTAGGGTTAGGGTTAGGGTTAGGGTTAGGGTTAGGGTTAGGGTTATAGGGGAATACGAAAATTTAGGTATGTGACTCATTTGGGTACTAACCAATCAGAGAAGAGTTAGGGTTGAAAGTTAGGGTTGAAAGTTAGGGTTGAAAGTTAGGGTTGAAAGTTAGGGTTGAAAGTTAGGATTATTTTTCTATTTTTGTTTGGCCCAGGGTTATAGGGGAATACGAAAATTTAGGTATGTGACTCATTTGGGTACTAACCAATCAGAGAAGAGTTAGGGTTGAAAGTTAGGGTTGAAAGTTAGGGTTGAAAGTTAGGGTTGAAAGTTAGGGTTGACACTTAGGATTATTTTTCTATTTTTGTTTGGCCCAGGGTTATAGGGGAATACGAAAATTTAGGTATGTGACTCATTTGGGTACTAACCAATCAGAGAAGAGTTAGGGTTAGCGTTGAAAGTTAGGGTTAGGGTTGACCCTTACGATTATTTTTGTATTTGTGTTTGGTGAAAAAAGAATAGAACATTTTTAGTTATGTGACTCATTTAGGTACTTGGCCAATGAGAGTTAAGTTCTGAACAATTTAGGGAGGGTGTGGTTTGGGGTTGAAAGTGTGGTAAGAAAAAGTGTAAGTGGGTAAGAACGTGAGGGAGGTTGTGGGTAGGTGGGTGAGGGAGGTTTAGGGATGTATGGTGGGTGTGGGTAAGGAGGTTGAAGGTTTTTGAGGGAAGGTGGATGATGAAGAGAGTGGGTAGGTGGTGTTGAAGGTGGATTAGGGAGGGTGAGTAAATGTGTCTGGGAGGGTGAGGATGAAGGTGGGTGAAAAAAGTGTGGGTCAGTTCAGGTATGGGTGAGTGGGCAAGGGTGAGGCTGGGTATTGGTGTGCAGGTAAGGGTGGTGAAGGTGAATTTTAATATGGATGATGAGGGTAGAAGGTGGGTGAGGGAGGTTGGGTGAAGGAGGGTGTGGGAAGGTGATGTTGAAGGTGGGTGAGGGATGGTTAATATGGGTATAGGAGGCTTTGTAGGTAAGGTTGAGGCCAGTAAGGTAGAGTGAACATGGGTGAGGGAGGGTGAAGATTAAGGTGGAAGAGGGAGGGTGTGTTTAAGTGGGGTTAAAGGTTGGTGAATGTAGGTGAGGTAGGGGGATGAGTGAAGGTGTGGGTGAGTGAAGGTGTTGGTGAGGGGGCAATGGTGGGTGGGTGAAGGTGGATGAGTGTGAGGGTGAAGGTGGATGAGGTGGTGGGTGATAGTGAACATGGGTCAAGAGCGGGTGAGGGAGGGCATGGAATCAGTCTGTGAGCCTGCCCTTTCTATTTTGTTGTATATATTCTATTCCCTATCCAATTGACATGTTGCATTTATATGCAGTTAGTCATTCAAAAATTTGAAAACTCTTGCATTCGTTGCATGTTAGCGAGAGGCACCCTTAGAGGTAAAGAGCTAGCTTTTACCTCACTACTAAGTACTTGGACATTGAGGACTAGATCCGTTTTGTACAGAGCGGAGCTTCTCCTCTGCCGTATGCTAGGAGTGAAGAAGCACTACTGTCTATCGTCCGTAAAGGGGTATGCTTTCTTCCCCCAATTTACAGTCGAGCTAGCGCTGCAGATGGGACAGTAGCGAAGAGTTCACTGCCTGACTCTAAAAGGGCACACTCGTGTAAAGGGAGAGAAATCAACTCAAAGCTTTATATCCTGAGAGATAAAAGCAATGCATTGTGTAGGTGTACTCACTTACCTCAACTACTTACCTCCTTGTTAGTATGTCCTTTGTGAACATCATCTTGATAGACGAACTTACCTATTTTCATACTGCAAATAAATTTTACCCAAGATAAGTGAAAAAATATAATGCAATCCCCTTTAGAGCAATGCAGTTGAGGACCCTCTTTCACTGATGGACTAAATAAACAATGCTTAGACTGAGTGAGAGAGGGGTTTGTGAGAGAGAGGGGAGAGTGGTAGTCCTTGAAAGAGAGAGAGAAAGAAAGGACATTTGTGAGAGTAAAATACAGGTGATTTAGAAGGAGCAGGGATGCTAGTCAGGGAGAGTAATAGAGAGCAGGGAGAGAAAGAGAGGGTGTGAGAAAGAAAAAGAGAGAGAGAGAAGTGGAAGAAAGAAATGTGTGTGAGAGCAAGAGACGGGTTGAAGTGAAAGAGATAGAGTGGGAGTAAGAGAGAAAAAAATTGAGAGAAGGGAGAGGGAGAGAGAAGGGAGAGGGAGAGAGAAGAGAGGGAGAGAGAAGGGAGAGAGAGAAAGCAGGGAGAGACAAGTGTGAGAGGAGGGACAGAGAAGGGAGAGGGAGAGAGAAGGGAGAGGGAGAGAAAAGGAAAAGGGAGAGAAAATGAAAAGGGAGAGAGAAGGAAATGGAGATAGAAGGAAAAGGGAGAGAGAAGGAAGAGGGAGAGAGAATGGAGAGACAAGGGAGAGGGAGAGACAAGGAAAGGGAGAGAGAAGGGATAGTGAGAGAAAAGGGAGAGGGAGAGAGATGGAAGTGACAAGGGAGAGAGGAGGGAGAGAGAAGGGAGAGGGAGAGCGAAGGAAAGGAGAGGGGAAAGGAAAAGGGAGAGAATGGAGAGACAAGGAAAAGGGAGAGAGCATGGAAAGTGAGAGAGAAGGAAGAAGGAGAGAGAAGGAAGAGGGAGAGAGATGGGATAGGGAGAGAGAAGGGAGAGAGAAGGCAGAGGGATAGAGAAGGGAGTGAGAAAAGGGAGAGAGAAGGGAGAGAGAAAGAAAAGGGAGAGAGAAGGGAGAGGGAGAGACAAGGAAAGGGAGAGATAAGGGATAGGGAGAGAGAAGGGATAGGGAGAGAGAGAAGGGATAGGGAGAGGAAGAAGGGATACGGAGAGAGAGAAGGTAGATGTAGAGAGAAGGGAGATGGAGAGAGAAGGGAGAGGGAGAGAGAAGGGTGAGGGAGAGAAAAGGAAAAGGGAAAGAAAAGGAAAAGGGAGAGAAAAGGAAAAGGGAGAGAAAAGGAAAAGGGAGAGAAAAGGAAAAGGGAGAGAAAAGGAAAAGAAAAGGGAGAGAAAAGGGAGAGAAAAGGGAGAGAAAAGGGAGAGAAAAGGGAGAGAAAAGGGAGAGAAAAGGGAGAGAAAAGGGAGAGAGAAGGCAAAATGAGAGAGAAGGTAAAGGGAGAGAGAAGGAAAAGGGAGAGAGAAGGAAAGGGAGATAGAAGGAAAAGGGAGAGAGAAGGAAGAGGGAGAGAGAAGGAAGAGGGAGAGAGAATGGAGAGACAAGGGAGAGGGAGAGACAAGGAAAGGGAGAGAGAAGGGATAGGGAGAGAGAAGGGATAGGGAGAGAGAAGGGAGAGGGAGAGAGAAGGGAGAGGGAGAGAGTGATGAGGGAGTGACAAGGAAAAGGGAGAGAGAAGGGAGAGGGAGAGAGAAGGGAGAGGGAGAGAGGAGAGAGAGAAGGGAGAGAGAGAAGGGAGAGGGATAGACAGAGAGAAGGAAGAGGGTGCGAGAGAAGGGAAAGGGAGAGAGAGAGAAGGGAGAGGGGGAGAGAGAGGTAGAGGGAATGATCAGGGAGTTATAAGGGAGAGGGATAGAGAAGGGAGGGGGAGAGAGAGAGAGAAGGGAGTGGAGAGAGAGAGAAGGGAGAGGGAGAGCAAAGGAAAGGGGAGGGGAAAGGAAAAGGGAGAGAATGGAGAGACAAGGAAAAGGGAGAGAGATTGGAAAGGGAGAGAGAAGGAAGAGGGAGAGAGAAGGAAGAGGGAGAGAGAATGGATAGGGAGAGAGAAGGGAGAGAGAAGGCAGAGGGATAGAGAAGGGAGTGAGAAAATGGAGAGAGAAAGAAAAGGGAGAGAGAAGGAAAAGGGAGAGAGAAGGAAAAGGGAGAGAGAAGGAAAGGGAGATAGAAGGAAAAGGGAGAGAGAATGAGAAGGGAGAGAGAATGGAGAGACAAGGAAGAGGGAGAGACAAGGAAAGGGAGAGAGAAGGGATAGGGAGAGCGAAGGAAGAGGGAGAGAGAAAAGGGAGAGAGAGAGAGAAGGGAGAGAAAGAGAGTGATGAGGGAGTGACAAGGAAAAGGGAGAGAGAAGGGAGAGGGAGAGAGAAGGGAGAGGGAGAGAGGAGAGAGAAAAGGGAGAGAGAGAGAAGGGAGAGGGAGAGAGAGAGGTAGAGGGAATGACGAGGGAGTTATAAGGGAGAGGGAGAGAGAAGGGAGGGGGAGAGAGAGAGAAGGGAGTGGAGAGAGAGAGAAGGGAGTGGAGAGAGAGAGAAGGGAGAGGGAGAGCGAAGGAAAGGGGAGGCAAGGAAAAGGGAGAGAATGGAGAGATAAGGAAAAGGGAGAGAGCATGGAAAGGGAGAGAGCATGGAAAGGGAGTGAGAAGTAAGAGGGAGAGAGAAGGAAGAGGGAGAGAGAAGGGATAGGGAGAGAGAATGGAGAGACAAGGGAGAGGGAGAGACAAGGAAAGGGAGAGAGAAGGGATAGGGAGAGAGAAGGGAGAGGGAGAGAGAAGGGGGTGACAAGGGAGAGAGGAGGGAGAGAGAAGGGAGAGGGAGAGAGAAGGAAAAGGGAGGGAAAAGGAAAATGGAAAGAGAGAATGGAAAGGGAGAGAGAAGGAAGATGGAGAGAGAAGGAAGATGGAGAGAGAAGGAAGATGGAGAGAGAAGGAAGATGGGGAGAGAAGGAAGAGGGAGAGGGAAGGAAGAGGGAGAGAGAATGGAGAGACAAGGGAGAGGTAGAAACAAGGGAGAGGGAGCGACAAGGGATAGGGAGAGAGAAGGAAGAGGGAGAGAGAGAAGGGATAGGGAGAGAGAGAAGGGATAGGGAGAGAGAGAAGGGATAGGGAGAGAGAGAAGGGATAGGGAGAGAGAGAAGGTAGATGTAGAGAGAAGGGAGATGGAGAAAGAAGGAAGATGGAGAAGGGAGAGAGAGAGAAGGGAGAGAGAGAGAGTGATGAGGGAGTGACAAGGAAAAGGGATTGAGAAGGGAGAGGGAGAGAGAAGGTAGAGGGAGAGAGGAGAGAGAGAAGGGAGAGAGAGAAGGGAGAGGGAGAGGGAAGGAAGAGGGAGAGAGAAGGAAGAGGGAGAGAGAAGGAAGAGGGAGAGAGAAGGAAGAGGGAGAGAGAATGGAGAGACAAGGGAGAGGTAGAAACAAGGGAGAGGGAGCGACAAGGGATAGGGAGAGAGAAGGAAGAGGGAGAGAGAGAAGGAAGAGGGAGAGAGAGAAGGAAGAGGGAGAGAGAGAAGGAAGAGGGAGAGAGAGAAGGGATACGGAGAGAGAGAAGGTAGATGTAGAGAGAAGGGAGATGGAGAAGAAGGAAGATGGAGAAGGGAGAGAGAGAGAGAGAGAGAGAGAGAGAGAGAGAGAGAGAGAGAGAGATGAGGGAGTGACAAGGAAAATGGAGAGAGAAGGGAGAGTGAGAGAGAAGGGAGAGGGAGAGAGGAGAGAGAAGGGAGAGAGAGAAGAGAGAGGGAGAGACAGAGAGAAGGAAGAGGGTGAGAGAGAAAGGAATGGTTGAGAGAGAGGAGGGAGAGGGAATGACGAGGGAGTTATAAGGGAGAGGGAGAGAGAAGGGAGGGGGAGAGAGAGAAGGGAGTGGAGAGAGAGAGAAGGGAGAGGGAGAGCGAAGGAAAGGGTAGGGGAAAGGAAAAGGGAGAGAATGGAGAGATAAGGAAAAGGGAGATAGCATGGAAAGGGAGAGAGACGGAAGAGGGAGAGAGAAGGAAGAGGGAGAGAGAAGGGATAGGGAGAGAGAAGGGAGAGAAAGGCAGAGGGATAGAGAAGGGAGTGAGAAAAGGGAGAGAGAAAGAAAAGGGAGAGAGAAGGGAAAAGGTGAGAGAAGGAAAGGGGAGAGAGAAGGAAAAGGGAGAGAGAAGGAAAGGGAGAGGGAAGGAAAAGGGAGAGAGAATGGAGAGACAAGGGAGAGGGAGAGACAAGGAAAGGGAGAGAGAAGGGATAGGGAGAGAGAAGGGAGAGGGAGAGAGGAGGGGGTGACAAGGGAGAGAGGAGGGAGAGAGAAGGGAGAGGGAGAGAGAAGGAAAAGGGAGCGGAAAGGAAAAGGGAGAGAGAATGGAAAGGGAGAGAGAAGGAAGATGGAGTGAGAAGGAAGATGGAGAGAGAAGGAAGATGGAGAGAGAAGGAAGAGGGAGAGGGAAGGAAGAGGGAGAGGGAAGGAAGAGGGAGAGAGAATGGAGAGACAAGGGAGAGGTAGAAACAAGGCAGAGGGAGCGACAAGGGATAGGGAGAGAGAAGGAAGAGGGAGAGAGAAAAGGGATAGGGAGAGAGAGAAGGGATACGGAGAGAGAGAAGGGATACGGAGAGAGAGAAGGGATACGGAGAGAGAGAAGGTAGATGTAGAGAGAAGGGAGATGGAGAAAGAAGGAAGATGGAGAAGGGAGAGAGAGAGAAGGGAGAGAGAGAGAGAGAGAGAGAGGAGAGAGAGAGAGTGATGAGGGAGTGACAAGGAAAAGGGAGAGAGAAGGGAGAGAGAAGGGAGAGGGAGAGAGGAGAGAGAGAAGGGAGAGAGAGAGAAGGGAGAGGGAGAGACAGAGAGAAGGAAGAGGGTGAGAGAGAAGGGAAAGGGAGAGAGAGAGAAGGGAGAGAGAGAAGGGAGAGGGAGAGAGAGAGGTAGAGGGAATGACGAGGGAGTTATAAGGGAGAGGGAGAGAGAAGGGAGGGGGAGAGAGAGAGAGAAGGGAGTGGAGAGAGAGAGAAGGGAGAGGGAGAGCGAAGGAAAGGGGAGGGGAAAGGAAAAGGGAGAGAATGGAGAGATAAGGAAAAGGGAGAGAGCATGGAGAGGGAGAGAGAAGGGAGAGGGAGAGAGGAGAGAGAGAAGGGAGAGTGAGAGAAGGGAGAGGGAGAGACAGAGAGAAGGAAGAGGGTGAGTGAGAAGGGAAAGGGAGAGAGAGAGAGAAGGGAGAGGGAGAGAGAGAGGTAGAGGGAATGACGAGGGAGTTATAAGGGAGAGGGAGAGAGAAGGGAGGGGGAGAGAGAGAGAGAAGGGAGTGGAGAGAGAGAGAGAGAAGGGAGAGGGAGAGCGAAGGAAAGGGGAGGGGAAAGGAAAAGGGAGAGAATGGAAAGATAAGGAAAAGGGAGAGAGCATGGAAAGGGAGAGAGAAGTAAGAGGGAGAGAGAAGGAAGAGGGAGAGAGAAGGTATAGGGAGAGAGAAGGGAGAGGGAGATAGAAGGGGGTGACAAGGGAGAGAGGAGGGAGAGAGAAGGGAGAGGGAGAGAGAAGGAAAAGGGAGGGAAAAGGAAAATGGAAAGAGAGAATGGAAAGGGAGAGAGAAGGAAGATGGAGAGAGAAGGAAGATGGAGAGAGAAGGAAGATGGAGAGAGAAGGAAGATGGGGAGAGAAGGAAGAGGGAGAGGGAAGGAAGAGGGAGAGAGAATGGAGAGACAAGGGAGAGGTAGAAACAAGGGAGAGGGAGCGACAAGGGATAGGGAGAGAGAAGGAAGAGGGAGAGAGAGAAGGGATAGGGAGAGAGAGAAGGGATAGGGAGAGAGAGAAGGGATAGGGAGAGAGAGAAGGGATAGGGAGAGAGAGAAGGTAGATGTAGAGAGAAGGGAGATGGAGAAAGAAGGAAGATGGAGAAGGGAGAGAGAGAGAAGGGAGAGAGAGAGAGTGATGAGGGAGTGACAAGGAAAAGGGATTGAGAAGGGAGAGGGAGAGAGAAGGTAGAGGGAGAGAGGAGAGAGAGAAGGGAGAGAGAGAAGGGAGAGGGAGAGGGAAGGAAGAGGGAGAGAGAAGGAAGAGGGAGAGAGAAGGAAGAGGGAGAGAGAAGGAAGAGGGAGAGAGAATGGAGAGACAAGGGAGAGGTAGAAACAAGGGAGAGGGAGCGACAAGGGATAGGGAGAGAGAAGGAAGAGGGAGAGAGAAGGAAGAGGGAGAGAGAGAAGGAAGAGGGAGAGAGAGAAGGAAGAGGGAGAGAGAGAAGGGATACGGAGAGAGAGAAGGTAGATGTAGAGAGAAGGGAGATGGAGAAGAAGGAAGATGGAGAAGGGAGAGAGAGAGAGAGAGAGAGAGAGAGAGAGATGAGGGAGTGACAAGGAAAATGGAGAGAGAAGGGAGAGTGAGAGAGAAGGGAGAGGGAGAGAGGAGAGAGAAGGGAGAGAGAGAAGAGAGAGGGAGAGACAGAGAGAAGGAAGAGGGTGAGAGAGAAAGGAATGGTTGAGAGAGAGAAGGGAGAGGGAGAGGGAATCGAGGGAGTTATAAGGGAGAGGGAGAGAGAAGGGAGGGGGAGAGAGAGAAGGGAGTGGAGAGAGAGAGAAGGGAGAGGGAGAGCGAAGGAAAGGGTAGGGGAAAGGAAAAGGGAGAGAATGGAGAGATAAGGAAAAGGGAGATAGCATGGAAAGGGAGAGAGACGGAAGAGGGAGAGAGAAGGAAGAGGGAGAGAGAAGGGATAGGGAGAGAGAAGGGAGAGAAAGGCAGAGGGATAGAGAAGGGAGTGAGAAAAGGGAGAGAGAAAGAAAAGGGAGAGAGAAGGGAAAAGGAGAGAGAAGGAAAAGGGAGAGAGAAGGAAAAGGGAGAGAGAAGGAAAGGGAGAGCGAAGGAAGAGGGAGAGAGAAAAGGGAGAGAGAGAGAGAAGGGAGAGAAAGAGAGTGATGAGGGAGTGACAAGGAAAAGGGAGAGAGAAGGGAGAGGGAGAGAGAAGGGAGAGGGAGAGAGGAGAGAGAAAAGGGAGAGAGAGAGAAGGGAGAGGGAGAGAGAGAGGTAGAGGGAATGACGAGGGAGTTATAAGGGAGAGGGAGAGAGAAGGGAGGGGGAGAGAGAGAGAAGGGAGTGGAGAGAGAGAGAAGGGAGTGGAGAGAGAGAGAAGGGAGAGGGAGAGCGAAGGAAAGGGGAGGCAAGGAAAAGGGAGAGAATGGAGAGATAAGGAAAAGGGAGAGAGCATGGAAAGGGAGAGAGCATGGAAAGGGAGAGAGAAGTAAGAGGGAGAGAGAAGGAAGAGGGAGAGAGAAGGGATAGGGAGAGAGAATGGAGAGACAAGGGAGAGGGAGAGACAAGGAAAGGGAGAGAGAAGGGATAGGGAGAGAGAAGGGAGAGGGAGAGAGAAAGGGGTGACAAGGGAGAGAGGAGGGAGAGAGAAGGGAGAGGAGAGAGAAGGAAAAGGGAGGGGAAAGGAAAAGGGAGAGAGAAGGAAGAGGGAGGGAGAAGGAAGATGGAGAGAGAAGGAAGATGGAGAGAGAAGGAAGATGGAGAGAGAAGGAAGATGGAGAGAGAAGGAAGAGGGAGAGAGAAGGAAGAGGGAGAGAGAAGGAAGAGGGAGAGAGAAGGAAGAGGGAGAGAGAAGGAAGAGGGAGAGAGAAGGAAGAGGAGAGAGAAGGAGAAGAGGGAGAGAGAATGGAGAGACAAGGGAGAGGTAGAAACAAGGGAGAGGGAGCGACAAGGGATAGGGAGAGAGAAGGAAGAGGGAGAGAGAGAAGGAAGAGGGAGAGAGAGAAGGAAGAGGGAGAGAGAGAAGGAAGAGGGAGAGAGAGAAGGGATATGGAGAGAGAGAAGGTAGATGTAGAGAGAAGGGAGATGGAGAAGAAGGAAGATGGAGAAGGGAGAGAGAGAGAGAGAGAGAGAGAGAGAGAGAGATGAGGGAGTGACAAGGAAAATGGAGAGAGAAGGGAGAGTGAGAGAGAAGGGAGAGGGAGAGAGGAGAGAGAAGGGAGAGAGAGAAGAGAGAGGGAGAGACAGAGAGAAGGAAGAGGGTGAGAGAGAAAGGAATGGTTGAGAGAGAGAAGGGAGAGGGAGAGGGAATGACGAGGGAGTTATAAGGGAGAGGGAGAGAGAAGGCAGGGGGAGAGAGAGAAGGGAGTGGAGAGAGAGAGAAGGGAGAGGGAGAGCGAAGGAAAGGGTAAGGGAAAGGAAAAGGGAGAGAATGGAGAGATAAGGAAAAGGGAGGGGAAAGGAAAAGGGAGAGAGAAGGAAGAGGGAGGGAGAAGGAAGATGGAGAGAGAAGGAAGATGGAGAGAGAAGGAAGATGGAGAGAGAAGGAAGATGGAGAGAGAAGGAAGAGGGAGAGAGAAGGAAGAGGGAGAGAGAAGGAAGAGGGAGAGAGAAGGAAGAGGGAGAGAGAAGGAAGAGGGAGAGAGAAGGAAGAGGGAGAGAGAAGGAAGAGGGAGAGAGAATGGAGAGACAAGGGAGAGGTAGAAACAAGGGAGAGGGAGCGACAAGGGATAGGGAGAGAGAAGGAAGAGGGAGAGAGAGAAGGAAGAGGGGAGAGAGAGAAGGAAGAGGGAGAGAGAGAAGGAAGAGGGAGAGAGAGAAGGGATACGGAGAGAGAGAAGGTAGATGTAGAGAGAAGGGAGATGGAGAAGAAGGAAGATGGAGAAGGGAGAGAGAGAGAGAGAGAGAGAGAGAGAGAGAGAGAGAGAGATGAGGGAGTGACAAGGAAAATGGAGAGAGAAGGGAGAGTGAGAGAGAAGGGAGAGGGAGAGAGGAGAGAGAAGGGAGAGAGAGAAGAGAGAGGGAGAGACAGAGAGAAGGAAGAGGGTGAGAGAGAAAGGAATGGTTGAGAGAGAGAAGGGAGAGGGAGAGGGAATGACGAGGGAGTTATAAGGGAGAGGGAGAGAGAAGGCAGGGGGAGAGAGAGAAGGGAGTGGAGAGAGAGAGAAGGGAGAGGGAGAGCGAAGGAAAGGGTAAGGGAAAGGAAAAGGGAGAGAATGGAGAGATAAGGAAAAGGGAGATAGCATGGAAAGGGAGAGAGACGGAAGAGGGAGAGAGAAGGAAGAGGGAGAGAGAAGGGATAGGGAGAGAGAAGGGAGAGAAAGGCAGAGGGATAGAGAAGGGAGTGAGAAAAGGGAGAGAGAAAGAAAAGGGAGAGAGAAGGGAAAAGGAGAGAGAAGGAAAAGGGAGAGAGAAGGAAAAGGGAGAGAGAAGGAAAGGGAGAGGGAAGGAAAAGGGAGAGAGAATGGAGAGACAAGGGAGAGGGAGAGACAAGGAAAGGGAGAGAGAAGGGATAGGGAGAGAGAAGGGAGAGGGAGAGAGGAGGGGGTGACAAGGGAGAGAGGAGGGAGAGAGAAGGGAGAGGGAGAGAGAAGGAAAAGGGAGCGGAAAGGAAAAGGGAGAGAGAATGGAAAGGGAGAGAGAAGGAAGATGGAGAGAGAAGGAAGATGGAGAGAGAAGGAAGATGGAGAGAGAAGGAAGAGGGAGAGGGAAGGAAGAGGGAGAGGAAAGGAAGAGGGAGAGAGAATGGAGAGACAAGGGAGAGGTAGAAACAAGGCAGAGGGAGCGACAAGGGATAGGGAGAGAGAAGGAAGAGGGAGAGAGAAAAGGGATAGGGAGAGAGAGAAGGGATACGGAGAGAGAGAAGGGATACGGAGAGAGAGAAGGGATACGGAGAGAGAGAAGGGATACGGAGAGAGAGAAGGTAGATGTAGAGAGAAGGGAGATGGAGAAAGAAGGAAGATGGAGAAGGGAGAGAGAGAGAAGGGAGAGAGAGAGAGAGAGGGAGAGAGAGAGAGTGATGAGGGAGTGACAAGGAAAAGGGAGAGAGAAGGGAGAGAGAAGGGAGAGGGAGAGAGGAGAGAGAGAAGGGAGAGAGAGAGAAGGGAGAGGGAGAGACAGAGAGAAGGAAGAGGGTGAGAGAGAAGGGAAAGGGAGAGAGAGAGAAGGGAGAGAGAGAAGGGAGAGGGAGAGAGAGAGGTAGAGGGAATGACGAGGGAGTTATAAGGGAGAGGGAGAGAGAAGGGAGGGGGAGAGAGAGAGAGAAGGGAGTGGAGAGAGAGAGAAGGGAGAGGGAGAGCGAAGGAAAGGGGAGGGGAAAGGAAAAGGGAGAGAATGGAGAGATAAGGAAAAGGGAGAGAGCATGGAGAGGGAGAGAGAAGGGAGAGGGAGAGAGGAGAGAGAGAAGGGAGAGTGAGAGAAGGGAGAGGGAGAGACAGAGAGAAGGAAGAGGGTGAGAGAGAAGGGAAAGGGAGAGAGAGAGAGAAGGGAGAGGGAGAGAGAGAGGTAGAGGGAATGACGAGGGAGTTATAAGGGAGAGGGAGAGAGAAGGGAGGGGGAGAGAGAGAGAGAAGGGAGTGGAGAGAGAGAGAGAAGGGAGAGGGAGAGCGAAGGAAAGGGGAGGGGAAAGGAAAAGGGAGAGAGCATGGAAAGGGAGAGAGAAGTAAGAGGGAGAGAGAAGGAAGAGGGAGAGAGAAGGTATAGGGAGAGAGAAGGGAGAGGGAGATAGAAGGGGGTGACAAGGGAGAGAGGAGGGAGAGAGAAGGGAGAGGGAAGAAGGAAAAGGGAGGGAAAAGGAAAAGGGAGAGAGAATGGAAAGGGAGAGAGAAGGAAGATGGAGAGAGAAGGAAGATGGAGAGAGAAGGAAGATGGAGAGAGAAGGAAGATGGGGAGAGAAGGAAGAGGGAGAGGGAAGGAAGAGGGAGAGAGAATGGAGAGACAAGGGAGTGGTAGAAACAAGGGAGAGGGAGCGACAAGGGATAGGGAGAGAGAAGGAAGAGGGAGAGAGAGAAGGGATAGGGAGAGAGAGAAGGGATAGGGAGAGAGAGAAGGGATAGGGAGAGAGAGAAGGTAGATGTAGAGAGAAGGGAGATGGAGAAAGAAGGAAGATGGAGAAGGGAGAGAGAGAGAAGGGAGAGAGAGAGAGTGTGAGGGAGTGACAAGGAAAAGGGATTGAGAAGGGAGAGGGAGAGAGAAGGTAGAGGGAGAGAGGAGAGAGAGAAGGGAGAGAGAGAAGGGAGAGGGAGAGGGAAGGAAGAGGAGAGAGAAGGAAGAGGGAGAGAGAAGGAAGAGGGAGAGAGAAGGAAGAGGGAGAGAGAATGGAGAGACAAGGGAGAGGTAGAAACAAGGGAGAGGGAGCGACAAGGGATAGGGAGAGAGAAGGAAAAGGGAGAGAGAGAAGGGATAGGGAGAGAGAGAAGTGATAGGGAGAGAGAGAAGGGATACGGAGAGAGAGAAGGTAGATGTAGAGAGAATGGAGATGGAGAAGAAGGAAATGGAGAAGGGAGAGAGAGAGAGAGAGAGAGAGAGAGAGAGAGAGATGAGGGAGTGACAAGGAAAATGGAGAGAGAAGGTAGAGTGAGAGAGAAGGGAGAGGGAGAGAGGAGAGAGAAGGGAGAGAGAGAAGAGAGAGGGAGAGACAGAGAGAAGGAAGAGGGTGAGAGAGAAAGGAATGGTTGAGAGAGAGAAGGGAGAGGGAGAGGGAATGACGAGGAGTTATAAGGAGAGGGAGAGAGAAGGGAGGGGGAGAGAGAGAAGGGAGTGGAGAGAGAGAGAAGGGAGAGGGAGAGCGAAGGAAAGGGTAAGGGGAAAGGAAAAGGGAGAGAATGGAGAGATAAGGAAAAGGGAGATAGCATGGAAAGGAGAGAGACGGAAGAGGGAGAGAGAAGGAAGAGGGAGAGAGAAGGGATAGGGAGAGAGAAGGGAGAGAAAGGCAGAGGGATAGAGAAGGGAGTGAGAAAAGGGAGAGAGAAAGTAAAGGGAGAGAGAAGGGAAAAGGAGAGAGAAGGAAAAGGGAGAGAGAAGGAAAAGGGAGAGAGAAGGAAAGGGAGAGGGAAGGAAAAGGGAGAGAGAATGGAGAGACAAGGGAGAGGGAGAGACAAGGAAAGGGAGAGAGAAGGGATAGGGAGAGAGAAGGGAGAGGGAGAGAGGAGGGGGTGACAAGGGAGAGAGGAGGGAGAGAGAAGGGAGAGGGAGAGAGAAGGAAAAGAGAGTGGAAAGGAAAAGGGAGAGAGATGGAAAGGGAGAGAGAAGGAAGATGGAGAGAGAAGGAAGATGGAGAGAGAAGGAAGATGGAGAGAGAAGGAAGAGGGAGAGAGAATGGAAGACAAGGGAGAGGTAGAAACAAGGCAGAGGGAGCGACAAGGGATAGGGAGAGAGAAGGAAGAGGGAGAGAGAAAGGGATAGGGAGAGAGAGAAGGGATACGGAGAGAGAGAAGGGATACGGAGAGAGAGAAGGATACGGAGAGAGAGAAGGTAGATGTAGAGAGAAGGGAGATGGAGAAAGAAGGAAGATGGAGAAGGGAGAGAGAGAAGGGAGAGGAGAGAGAGAGGTAGAGGGAATGATGAGGGAGTTATAAGGGAGAGGGAGAGAGAAGGGAGGGGGAGAGAGAGAGAGAAGGGAGTGGAGAGAGAGAGAAGGGAGAGGGAGAGCGAAGGAAAGGGGAGGGGAAAGGAAAAGGGAGAGAATGGAGAGATAAGGAAAAGGGAGAGAGCATGGAGAGGGAGAGAGAAGGGAGAGGGAGAGAGGAGAGAGAGAAGGGAGAGTGAGAGAAGGGAGAGGGAGAGACAGAGAGAAGGAAGAGGGTGAGAGAGAAGGGAAAGGGAGAGAGAGAGAGAAGGGAGAGGGAGAGAGAGAGGTAGAGGGAATGACGAGGGAGTTATAAGGGAGAGGGAGAGAGAAGGGAGGGGGAGAGAGAGAGAGAGAAGGGAGTGGAGAGAGAGAGAGAAGGGAGAGGGAGAGCGAAGGAAAGGGAGGGGAAAGGAAAAGGGAGAGAATGGAGAGATAAGGAAAAGGGAGAGAGCATGGAAAGGGAGAGAGAAGTAAGAGGGAGAGAGAAGGAGAGGGAGAGAGAAGGTATAGGGAGAGAGAAGGGAGAGGGAGATAGAAGGGGGTGACAAGGGAGAGAGGAGGGAGAGAGAAGGGAGAGGGAGAGAGAAGGAAAAGGGAGGGAAGAAGGAAAAGTGAGAGAGAATGGAAAGGGAGAGAGAAGGAAGATGGAGAGAGAAGGAAGATGGAGAGAGAAGGAAGATGGAGAGAGAAGGAAGATGGGAGAGAAGGAAGAGGGAGAGGGAAGGAAGAGGGAGAGAGAATGGAGAGACAAGGAGAGGTAGAAACAAGGGAGAGGGAGCGACAAGGGATAGGGAGAGAGAAGGAAGAGGGAGAGAGAGAAGGGATAGGGAGAGAGAGAAGGGATAGGGAGAGAGAGAAGGGATACGGAGAGAGAGAAGGTAGATGTAGAGAGAAGGAGATGGAGAAAGAAGGAAGATGGAGAAGGGAGAGAGAGAGAAGGGAGAGAGAGAGAGTGATGAGGGAGTGACAAGGAAAAGGGATTGAGAAGGGAGAGGGAGTGAGAAGGTAGAGGGAGAGAGGAGAGAGAGAAGGGAGAGAGAGAAGGGAGAGGGAGAGGGAGAGAGAAGGAAGAGGGTGAGAGAGAAGGGAAAGGAGAGAGAGAAGGGAGAGGGAATGACGAGGGAGTTATAAGGGAGAGGGAGAGAGAAGGGAGGGGGAGAGAGAGAATGGAGAGGGAGAGAGAGAGAGAGAGAGAGAAGGGAGAGGAGAGAGAGAAGGAAGAGGGAGAGAGAGAAGGAAGAGGGAGAGAGAGAAGGAAGAGGGAGAGAGAGAAGGGATACGGAGAGAGAGAAGGTAGATGTAGAGAGAAGGGAGATGGAGAAGAAGGAAGATGGAGAAGGGAGAGAGAGAGAGAGAGAGAGAGAGAGAGAGAGAGAGAGATGAGGGAGTGACAAGGAAAATGGAGAGAGAAGGAGAGTGAGAGAGAGGGAGAGGGTGAGAGGAGAGTGAAGGAGGAGAGGAAGAGAGAGGGAGAGAAAGAGAAGGGAGAGGGAGAGCGAAGGAAAGGGTAGGGGAAAGGAAAAGGGAGAGAATGGAGAGATAAGGAAAAGGGAGATAGCATGGAAAGGGAGAGAGACGGAAGAGGGAGAGAGAAGGAAGAGGGAGAGAGAAGGGATAGGGAGAGAGAAGGGAGAGAAAGGCAGAGGGATAGAGAAGGGAGTGAGAAAAGGGAGAGAGAAAGAAAAGGGAGAGAGAAGGGAAAAGGAGAGAGAAGGAAAAGGGAGAGAGAAGGAAAGGGAGAGAGAAGGAAAGGGAGAGGGAAGGAAACGGGAGAGAGAATGGAGAGACAAGGGAGAGGGAGAGACAAGGAAAGGGAGAGAGAAGGGATAGGGAGAGAGAAGGGAGAGGGAGAGAGGAGGGGGTGACAAGGGAGAGAGGAGGGAGAGAGAAGGGAGAGGGAGAGAGAAGGAAAAGGGAGCGGAAAGGAAAAGGGAGAGAGAATGGAAAGGGAGAGAGAAGGAAGATGGAGAGAGAAGGAAGATGGAGAGAGAAGGAAGATGGAGAGAGAAGGAAGAGGGAGAGGGAAGGAAGAGGGAGAGGGAAGGAAGAGGGAGAGAGAATGGAGAGACAAGGGAGAGGTAGAAACAAGGCAGAGGGAGCGACAAGGGATAGGGAGAGAGAAGGAAGAGGGAGAGAGAAAAGGGATACGGAGAGAGAGAAGGGATACGGAGAGAGAGAAGGGATACGGAGAGAGAGAAGGGATACGGAGAGAGAGAAGGGATACGGAGAGAGAGAAGGTAGATGTAGAGAGAAGGGAGATGGAGAAAGAAGGAAGATGGAGAAGGGAGAGAGAGAGAAGGGAGAGAGAGAGAGAGAGGGAGAGAGAGAGAGTGATGAGGGAGTGACAAGGAAAAGGGAGAGAGAAGGGAGAGAGAAGGGAGAGGGAGAGAGGAGAGAGAGAAGGGAGAGAGAGAGAAGGGAGAGGGAGAGACAGAGAGAAGGAAGAGGGTGAGAGAGAAGGGAAAGGGAGAGAGAGAGAAGGGAGAGAGAGAAGGGAGAGGGAGAGAGAGAGGTAGAGGGAATGACGAGGGAGTTATAAGGGAGAGGGAGAGAGAAGGGAGGGGGAGAGAGAGAGAGAAGGGAGTGGAGAGAGAGAGAAGGGAGAGGGAGAGCGAAGGAAAGGGGAGGGGAAAGGAAAAGGGAGAGAATGGAGAGATAAGGAAAAGGGAGAGAGCATGGAGAGGGAGAGAGAAGGGAGAGGGAGAGAGGAGAGAGAGAAGGGAGAGTGAGAGAAGGGAGAGGGAGAGACAGAGAGAAGGAAGAGGGTGAGAGAGAAGGGAAAGGGAGAGAGAGAGAGAAGGGAGAGGGAGAGAGAGAGGTAGAGGGAATGACGAGGGAGTTATAAGGGAGAGGGAGAGAGAAGGGAGGGGGAGAGAGAGAGAGAAGGGAGTGGAGAGAGAGAGAGAAGGGAGAGGGAGAGCGAAGGAAAGGGGAGGGGAAAGGAAAAGGGAGAGAATGGAAAGATAAGGAAAAGGGAGAGAGCATGGAAAGGGAGAGAGAAGTAAGAGGGAGAGAGAAGGAAGAGGGAGAGAGAAGGTATAGGGAGAGAGAAGGGAGAGGGAGATAGAAGGGGGTGACAAGGGAGAGAGGAGGGAGAGAGAAGGGAGAGGGAGAGAGAAGGAAAAGGGAGGGAAAAGGAAAAGGGAGAGAGAAGGAAGATGGAGAGAGAAGGAAGATGGAGAGAGAAGGAAGATGGAGAGAGAAGGAAGATGGAGAGAGAAGGAAGATGGGGAGAGAAGGAAGAGGGAGAGGGAAGGAAGAGGGAGAGAGAATGGAGAGACAAGGGAGTGGTAGAAACAAGGGAGAGGGAGCGACAAGGGATAGGGAGAGAGAAGGAAAAGGGAGAGAGAGAAGGGATAGGGAGAGAGAGAAGGGATAGGGAGAGAGAGAAGGGATAGGGAGAGAGAGAAGGTAGATGTAGAGAGAAGGGAGATGGAGAAAGAAGGAAGATGGAGAAGGGAGAGAGAGAGAAGGGAGAGAGAGAGAGTGATGAGGGAGTGACAAGGAAAAGGGATTGAGAAGGGAGAGGGAGAGAGAAGGTAGAGGGAGAGAGGAGAGAGAGAAGGGAGAGAGAGAAGGGAGAGGGAGAGGGAAGGAAGAGGGAGAGAGAAGAAGAGGGAGAGAGAAGGAAGAGGGAGAGAGAAGGAAGAGGGAGAGAGAATGGAGAGACAAGGGAGAGGTAGAAACAAGGGAGAGGGAGCGACAAGGGATAGGGAGAGAGAAGGAAGAGGGAGAGAGAAGGAAGAGGGAGAGAGAGAAGGAAGAGGGAGAGAGAGAAGGAAGAGGGAGAGAGAGAAGGGATACGGAGAGAGAGAAGGTAGATGTAGAGAGAAGGGAGATGGAGAAGAAGGAAGATGGAGAAGGAGAGAGAGAGAGAGAGAGAGAGAGAGAGAGAGAGAGAGAGAGAGAGAGAGAGAGAGAGAGAGAGAGATGAGGGAGTGACGAGGGAAATGGAGAGAGAAGGGAGAGTGAGAGAGAAGGGAGAGGGAGAGAGGAGAGAGAAGGGAGAGAGAGAAGAGAGAGGGAGAGACAGAGAGAAGGAAGAGGGTGAGAGAGAAAGGAATGGTTGAGAGAGAGAAGGGAGAGGGAGAGGGAATGACGAGGGAGTTATAAGGGAGAGGGAGAGAGAAGGGAGGGGGAGAGAGAGAAGGGAGTGGAGAGAGAGAGAAGGGAGAGGGAGAGCGAAGGAAAGGGTAGGGGAAAGGAAAAGGGAGAGAATGGAGAGATAAGGAAAAGGGAGATAGCATGGAAAGGGAGAGAGACGGAAGAGGGAGAGAGAAGGAAGAGGGAGAGAGAAGGGATAGGGAGAGAGAAGGGAGAGAAAGGCAGAGGGATAGAGAAGGGAGTGAGAAAAGGGAGAGAGAAAGAAAAGGGAGAGAGAAGGGAAAAGGAGAGAGAAGGAAAAGGGAGAGAGAAGGAAAAGGGAGAGAGAAGGAAAGGGAGAGGGAAGGAAAAGGGAGAGAGAATGGAGAGACAAGGGAGAGGGAGAGACAAGGAAAGGGAGAGAGAAGGGATAGGGAGAGAGAAGGGAGAGGGAGAGAGGAGGGGGTGACAAGGGAGAGAGGAGGGAGAGAGAAGGGAGAGGGAGAGAGAAGGAAAAGGGAGCGGAAAGGAAAAGGGAGAGAGAATGGAAAGGGAGAGAGAAGAAAGATGGAGAGAGAAGGAAGATGGAGAGAGAAGGAAGATGGAGAGAGAAGGAAGAGGGAGAGAGAATGGAGAGACAAGGGAGAGGTAGAAACAAGGCAGAGGGAGCGACAAGGGATAGGGAGAGAGAAGGAAGAGGGAGAGAGAAAAGGGATAGGGAGAGAGAGAAGGGATACGGAGAGAGAGAAGGGATACGGAGAGAGAGAAGGGATACGGAGAGAGAGAAGGTAGATGTAGAGAGAAGGGAGATGGAGAAAGAAGGAAGATGGAGAAGGGAGAGAGAGAAGGGAGAGGGAGAGAGAGAGGTAGAGGGAATGACGAGGGAGTTATAAGGGAGAGGGAGAGAGAAGGGAGGGGGAGAGAGAGAGAGAAGGGAGTGGAGAGAGAGAGAAGGGAGAGGGAGAGCGAAGGAAAGGGGAGGGGAAACTAAAAGGGAGAGAATGGAGAGATAAGGAAAAGGGAGAGAGCATGGAGAGGGAGAGAGAAGGGAGAGGGAGAGAGGAGAGAGAGAAGGGAGAGGGAGAGAGAGAGGTAGAGGGAATGACGAGGGAGTTATAAGGGAGAGGGAGAGAGAAGGGAGGGGGAGAGAGAGAGAGAAGGGAGTGGAGAGAGAGAGAGAAGGGAGAGGGAGAGCGAAGGAAAGGGGAGGGGAAAGGAAAAGGGAGAGAATGGAGAGATAAGGAAAAGGGAGAGAGCATGGAAAGGGAGAGAGAAGTAAGAGGGAGAGAGAAGGAAGAGGGAGAGAGAAGGTATAGGGAGAGAGAAGGGAGAGGGAGATAGAAGGGGGTGACAAGGGAGAGAGGAGGGAGAGAGAAGGGAGAGGGAGAGAGAAGGAAAAGGGAGGGGAAAGGAAAAGGGAGAGAGAATGGAAAGGGAGAGAGAAGGAAGATGGAGAGAGAAGGAAGATGGAGAGAGAAGGAAGATGGAGAGAGAAGGAAGATGGGGAGAGAAGGAAGAGGGAGAGAGAAGGAAGAGGGAGAGAGAATGGAGAGACAAGGGAGAGGTAGAAACAAGGGAGAGGGAGCGACAAGGGATAGGGAGAAGAAGGAAGAGGGAGAGAGAGAAGGGATAGGGAGAGAGAGAAGGGATAGGGAGAGAGAGAAGGGATACGGAGAGAGAGAAGGTAGATGTAGAGAGAAGGGAGATGGAGAAAGAAGGAAGATGGAGAAGGGAGAGAGAGAGAAGGGAGAGAGAGAGAGTGATGATGGAGTGACAAGGAAAAGGGATTGAGAAGGGAGAGGGAGAGAGAAGGTAGAGGGAGAGAGGAGAGAGAGAAGGGAGAGAGAGAAGGGAGAGGGAGAGGGAGAGAGAAGGAAGAGGGTGAGAGAGAAGGGAAAGGGAGAGAGAGAAGGGAGAGGGAATGACGAGGGAGTTATAAGGGAGAGGGAGAGAGAAGGGAGGGGGAGAGAGAGAATGGAGAGGGAGAGAGAGAGAGAGAAGGGAGAGGGAGAGAGAGAGAAGGGAGAGGGAGAGGTTGAGAAGGGAGAGAGAGAGAAGGGAAAGGGAGAGAGAAGGAAAAGGGAGGGAAAAGGAAAAGGGAGAGAGAATGGAAAGGGAGAGAGAAGGAAGATGGAGAGAGAAGGAAGATGGAGAGAGAAGGAAGATGGAGAGAGAAGGAAGATGGGGAGAGAAGGAAGAGGGAGAGGGAAGGAAGAGGGAGAGAGAATGGAGAGACAAGGGAGAGGTAGAAACAAGGGAGAGGGAGCGACAAGGGATAGGGAGAGAGAAGGAAGAGGGAGAGAGAGAAGGGATAGGGAGAGAGAGAAGGGATAGGGAGAGAGAGAAGGGATACGGAGAGAGAGAAGGTAGATGTAGAGAGAAGGGAGATGGAGAAAGAAGGAAGATGGAGAAGGGAGAGAGAGAGAAGGGAGAGAGAGAGAGTGATGAGGGAGTGACAAGGAAAAGGGATTGAGAAGGGAGAGGGAGAGAGAAGGTAGAGGGAGAGAGGAGAGAGAGAAGGGAGAGAGAGAAGGGAGAGGGAGAGGGAGAGAGAAGGAAGAGGGTGAGTGAGAAGGGAAAGGGAGAGAGAGAAGGGAGAGGGAATGACGAGGGAGTTAAAAGGGAGAGGGAGAGAGAAGGGAGGGGGAGAGAGAGAATGGAGAGGGAGAGAGAGAGAGAGAAGGGAGAGGGAGAGAGAGAGAAGGGAGAGGGAGAGGTTGAGAAGGGAGAGAGAGAGAAGGGAAAGGGAGAGAGAGAGAAGGGAGGTCAGGTGTTCAGGATATCCAAGCTTCAACACAGATGCTTTAATCAGTCCCTGCTTCAGCACAGGTGGCTCAATCAGGGTCTCTGTCTTCAAACAAGCCTCTGTTTGAGCCACTTGTGCTGAAGCTGTAAAATTGTGCTGAAGCTGTAAAATCCTCAAATTCAGACCAGTTTGGGGGATTAAGGACTTGAGTTGAGCAGCCATGTGTTCAAATTCTATGATACCTATTATTTACATTTGCATCTAGAGTGCTCTTTAGAAGCGGTTTGTCTCACTTAAGAGTGATTAGAATAGGCCGCAAAATCTTTTGCTGTGTACAGGAAAAAAGAGGCATAACAAACCAAGGCTGCCATCTCTTTATATCACAAGGTTACTCAGCAAACATAACAGAAAAACACAGAGAATACACAGAACAATGCAAAGAGCCACCCACAAACAGAACTGGTTGATGATAAACCAATGAATACCAAATTTCAAACCACAGAAACATTAACATTCACAGTATTTACAATCTTTAACAGAACTCTTATGGAGACAATAAAGGGGGTAGGTGCTCTGGGGAATTTCATACACATGAGCCCCACAAACAGGGCTGGTTGATGATAAACCAATGAATACCATATTTAAAACCACATAAACATTACAACTTACAGTACTTACAATCTTTATCAGAACTCTTATAGTCAATAAATGTGGATATGGAGAAGGGAGAGAGAAAGAAAAGGGAGAGAGAAGGGAAAGGGAGAGAGAAGGAAAGGGGAGAGAGAAGGAAAGGGAGATAGAAGGAAAAGGGAGAGAGAAGGAAAAGGAAGAGAGAATGGAGAGACAAGGGAGAGGTAGAAACAAGGGAGAGGGAGCGACAAGGAAAGGGAGAGAGAAGGGATAGGGAGAGAGAAGGGAGAGGGAGAGAGAATGGAGTGACACGGGAGAGAGGAGGGAGAGAGAAGGGAGAGAGAAGGAGAGAGAAGGAAAAGGGAGGGGAAAGGAAAAGGGAGAGAGAAGGAAGAGGGAGAGAGAAGGAAGAGGGAGAGAGAAGGAAGAGGGAGAGAGAATGGAGAGACAAGGGAGAGGTAGAAACAAGGGAGAGTGAGCGACAAGGGATAGGGAGAGAGAAGGAAGAGGGAGAGAGAGAAGGGAGAGAGAGAGAGAAGGGAGAGAAAGAGAGTGATGAGGGAGTGACAAGGAAAAGGGAGAGAGAAGGGAGAGGGAGAGAGAAGGGAGAAGGAGAGAGGAGAGAGAGAAGGGAGAGAGAGAGAAGGGAGAGGGAGAGACAGACAGAAGGAAGAGGGTGAGAGAGAAGGGAAAGGGAGAGAGAGAGAAGGGAGAGGGAGAGAGAGAGGTAGAGGGAATGATGAGGGAGTTATAAGGGAGAGGGAGAGAGAAGGGAGGGGGAGAGAGAGAGAGAAGGGAGTGGAGAGAGAGAGAAGGGAGAGGGAGAGCGAAGGAAAGGGGAGGGGAAAGGAAAAGGGAGAGAATGGAGAGACAAGGAAAAGGGAGAGAGATTGGAAAGGGAGAGAGAAGGAAGAGGGAGAGAGAAGGAAGAGGGAGAGAGAAGGAAGAGGGAGAGAGAAGGGATAGGGAGAGAGAAGGGAGAGAGAAGGCAGAGGGATAGAGAAGGGAGTGAGAAAAGGGAGAGAGAAGGGAGAGAGAAAGGAGAGAGAAAGAAAAGGGAGAGAGAAAGAAAGGGAGAGAGAAGGAAAAGGGAGAGAGAACGAAAGGGAGAGAGAATGGAGAGACAAGGGAGAGGGAGAGACAAGGAAAGGGAGAGAGAAGGGATAGGGAGAGAGAAGGGGGTGACAAGGAAGAGAGGAGGGAGAGAGAAGGGAGAGGGAGAGAGAAGGAAAAGGGAGGGGAAAGGAAAAGGGAGAGAGAAGGAAGAGGGAGAGAGAAGGAAGATGGAGAGAGAAGGAAGAGGGAGAGAGAAGGAAGAGGGAGAGAGAAGGAAGAGGGAGAGAGAAGGAAGAGGGAGAGAGAAGGAAGAGGGAGAGAGAAGGAAGAGGGAGAGAGAAGGAAGAGGGAGAGAGAAGGAAGAGGGAGAGAGAATGGAGAGACAAGGGAGAGGTAGAAACAAGGGAGAGGGAGCGACAAGGGATAGGGAGAGAGAAGGAAGAGGGAGAGAGAGAAGGGATAGGGAGAGAGAGAAGGGATAGGGAGAGAGAGAAGGGATACGGAGAGAGAGAAGGTAGATGTAGAGAGAAGGGAGATGGAGAAAGAAGGAAGATGGAGAAGGGAGAGAGAGAGAAGGGAGAGAGAGAGAGTGATGAGGGAGTGACAAGGAAAAGGGATTGAGAAGGGAGAGGGAGAGAGAAGGTAGAGGGAGAGAGGAGAGAGAGAAGGGAGAGAGAGAAGGGAGAGGGAGAGGGAGAGAGAAGGAAGAGGGTGAGTGAGAAGGGAAAGGGAGAGAGAGAAGGGAGAGGGAATGACGAGGGAGTTAAAAGGGAGAGGGAGAGAGAAGGGAGGGGGAGAGAGAGAATGGAGAGGGAGAGAGAGAGAGAGAAGGGAGAGGGAGAGAGAGAGAAGGGAGAGGGAGAGGTTGAGAAGGGAGAGAGAGAGAAGGGAAAGGGAGAGAGAGAGAAGGGAGGTCAGGTGTTCAGGATATCCAAGCTTCAACACAGATGCTTTAATCAGTCCCTGCTTCAGCACAGGTGGCTCAATCAGGGTCTCTGTCTTCAAACAAGCCTCTGTTTGAGCCACTTGTGCTGAAGCTGTAAAATTGTGCTGAAGCTGTAAAATCCTCAAATTCAGACCAGTTTGGGGGATTAAGGACTTGAGTTGAGCAGCCATGTGTTCAAATTCTATGATACCTATTATTTACATTTGCATCTAGAGTGCTCTTTAGAAGCGGTTTGTCTCACTTAAGAGTGATTAGAATAGGCCGCAAAATCTTTTGCTGTGTACAGGAAAAAAGAGGCATAACAAACCAAGGCTGCCATCTCTTTATATCACAAGGTTACTCAGCAAACATAACAGAAAAACACAGAGAATACACAGAACAATGCAAAGAGCCACCCACAAACAGAACTGGTTGATGATAAACCAATGAATACCAAATTTCAAACCACAGAAACATTAACATTCACAGTATTTACAATCTTTAACAGAACTCTTATGGAGACAATAAAGGGGGTAGGTGCTCTGGGGAATTTCATACACATGAGCCCCACAAACAGGGCTGGTTGATGATAAACCAATGAATACCATATTTAAAACCACATAAACATTACAACTTACAGTACTTACAATCTTTATCAGAACTCTTATAGTCAATAAATGTGGATATGGAGAAGGGAGAGAGAAAGAAAAGGGAGAGAGAAGGGAAAGGGAGAGAGAAGGAAAGGGGAGAGAGAAGGAAAGGGAGATAGAAGGAAAAGGGAGAGAGAAGGAAAAGGAAGAGAGAATGGAGAGACAAGGGAGAGGTAGAAACAAGGGAGAGGGAGCGACAAGGAAAGGGAGAGAGAAGGGATAGGGAGAGAGAAGGGAGAGGGAGAGAGAATGGAGTGACACGGGAGAGAGGAGGGAGAGAGAAGGGAGAGAGAAGGAGAGAGAAGGAAAAGGGAGGGGAAAGGAAAAGGGAGAGAGAAGGAAGAGGGAGAGAGAAGGAAGAGGGAGAGAGAAGGAAGAGGGAGAGAGAATGGAGAGACAAGGGAGAGGTAGAAACAAGGGAGAGTGAGCGACAAGGGATAGGGAGAGAGAAGGAAGAGGGAGAGAGAGAAGGGAGAGAGAGAGAGAAGGGAGAGAAAGAGAGTGATGAGGGAGTGACAAGGAAAAGGGAGAGAGAAGGGAGAGGGAGAGAGAAGGGAGAAGGAGAGAGGAGAGAGAGAAGGGAGAGAGAGAGAAGGGAGAGGGAGAGACAGACAGAAGGAAGAGGGTGAGAGAGAAGGGAAAGGGAGAGAGAGAGAAGGGAGAGGGAGAGAGAGAGGTAGAGGGAATGATGAGGGAGTTATAAGGGAGAGGGAGAGAGAAGGGAGGGGGAGAGAGAGAGAGAAGGGAGTGGAGAGAGAGAGAAGGGAGAGGGAGAGCGAAGGAAAGGGGAGGGGAAAGGAAAAGGGAGAGAATGGAGAGACAAGGAAAAGGGAGAGAGATTGGAAAGGGAGAGAGAAGGAAGAGGGAGAGAGAAGGAAGAGGGAGAGAGAAGGAAGAGGGAGAGAGAAGGGATAGGGAGAGAGAAGGGAGAGAGAAGGCAGAGGGATAGAGAAGGGAGTGAGAAAAGGGAGAGAGAAGGGAGAGAGAAAGGAGAGAGAAAGAAAAGGGAGAGAGAAAGAAAGGGAGAGAGAAGGAAAAGGGAGAGAGAACGAAAGGGAGAGAGAATGGAGAGACAAGGGAGAGGGAGAGACAAGGAAAGGGAGAGAGAAGGGATAGGGAGAGAGAAGGGGGTGACAAGGAAGAGAGGAGGGAGAGAGAAGGGAGAGGGAGAGAGAAGGAAAAGGGAGGGGAAAGGAAAAGGGAGAGAGAAGGAAGAGGGAGAGAGAAGGAAGATGGAGAGAGAAGGAAGAGGGAGAGAGAAGGAAGAGGGAGAGAGAAGGAAGAGGGAGAGAGAAGGAAGAGGGAGAGAGAAGGAAGAGGGAGAGAGAAGGAAGAGGGAGAGAGAAGGAAGAGGGAGAGAGAAGGAAGAGGGAGAGAGAATGGAGAGACAAGGGAGAGGTAGAAACAAGGGAGAGGGAGCGACAAGGGATAGGGAGAGAGAAGGAAGAGGGAGAGAGAGAAGGGATAGGGAGAGAGAGAAGGGATAGGGAGAGAGAGAAGGGATACGGAGAGAGAGAAGGTAGATGTAGAGAGAAGGGAGATGGAGAAGAAGGAAGATGGAGAAGGGAGAGAGAGAGAGAGAGAGAGAGAGAGAGAGAGAGAGAGAGAGAGAGAGAGAGAGAGAGAGAGAAGGGAGAGAGAGAGAGTGATGAGGGAGTGACAAGGAAAAGGGAGAGAGAAGGGAGAGGGAGAGAGAAGGGAGAGGGAGAGAGGAGAGGGAGAGAGGAGAGAGAAGGGCGAGAGAGAGAAGAGAGAGGGAGAGACAGAGAGAAGGAAGAGGGTGAGAGAGAAAGGAATGGTTGAGAGAGAGAAGGGAGAGTGAGAGGGAATGACGAGGGAGTTATAAGGGAGAGGGAGAGAGAAGGGAGGGGGAGAGAGAGAATGGAGAGGGAGAGAGAGAGAGAGAAGGGAGAGGGAGAGAGAGAGAAGGGAGAGGGAGAGGTTGAGAAGGGAGAGAGAGAGAAGGGAGGTCAGGTGTTCAGGATATCCAAGCTTCAACACAGATGCTTTAATCAGTCCCTGCTTCAGCACAGGTGGCTCAATCAGGGTCTCTGTCTTCAAACAAGCCTCTGTTTGAGCCACTTGTGCTGAAGCTGGAAAATCCTGAAATTCAGACATGTTTCGTGGCTTAAGGACTTGAGTTGAGCAGCCATTTGTTCAAATTCTATTATACTTTTTATTTACATTTGCATCTAGAGTACTCTTTAGAAGCGGTTTGTCTCACTTCAGAGTGGCTAGGATAGGCCGCAAAAGCCATTGAGGTTTACAGGGAAAAAAAGAGGCATAACAAACTAAGGCTGCCATCTCTTTATATCACAAGGTTACTCAGCAAACTTAACAGAAAAAACACAGAGAATACACAGAACTATGCAAAGAGCCACCCACAAACAGGGCTGGTTGATGATAAACCAATGAATACCATATTTCAAACCAAAGAAAAATTAACATGTACAGTATTTAAAGTACGTGAATGTGACCGCAATCACCGTTATGAATAGGTATATAGGATCAAACGACAGGTGCTCAAGGGGTATAGATATAATGTTTATCAGAGTTGATCAAAAAAGATTTGATCAGAAGAGTTCCCCTTATATACAGCACTCTATTGTCATTCGTATGGTAAAGGTAGACAACAATTGGTCTTGCAGTATATTACTGCAGATCTGTCAGGTTGGCCAGAATCACTGCGGATATCAGAAAATAATAAAATTTTATTAATTCTACATAGATAATTAAAAACACATATACATGATTAAAAATCCCTTTTTGTGGCTGATATGTAAATAGGATGAGGATTATTTGGATCTATTGCCATATATCATCATATCATGACTCTCAGAGTAATAACAGCAGGTCTGTAATTGATTTGTATGTGGCTAGCTAGCAAACAAATTGGTCTTGCAGTATATTACTGCAGATCTGTCAGGTTGGCCAGAATCACTGCGGATATCAGAAAATAATAAAATTTTATTAATTCTACATAGATAATTAAAAACACATATACATGATTCAAAATCCCTTTTTGTGGCTGATATGTAAATAGGATGAGGATTATTTGGATCTATTGCCATATATCATCATATCATGACTCTCAGAGTAATAACAGCAGGTCTGTAATTGATTTGTATGTGGCTAGCTAGCAAACAAATTGGTCTTGCAGTATATTACTGCAGATCTGTCAGGTTGGCCAGAATCACTGCGGATATCAGAAAATAATAAAATTTTATTAATTCTACATAGATAATTAAAAACACATATACATTATTAAAAATCCCTTTTTGTGGCTGATATGTAAATAGGATGAGGATTATTTGAATCTATTGCCATATATCATCATATCATGACTCTCAGAGTAATAACAGCAGGTCTGTAATTGATTTGCATGTGGCTAGCTAGCAAACAAATTGGTCTTGCAGTATATTACTGCAGATCTGTCAGGTTGGCCAGAATCACTGCGGATATCAGAAAATAATAACATTTTATTAATTCTACATAGATAATTAAAAACACATATACATTATTAAAAATCCCTTTTTGTGGCTGATATGTAAATAGGATGAGGATTATTTGGATCTATTGCCATATATCATCATATCATGACTCTCAGAGTAATAACAGCAGGTCTGTAATTGATTTGTATGTGGCTAGCTAGCAAACAAATTGGTCTTGCAGTATATTACTGCAGATCTGTCAGGTTGGCCAGAATCACTGCGGATATCAGAAAATAATAACATTTTATTAATTCTACATAGATAATTAAAAACACATATACATTATTAAAAATCCCTTTTTGTGGCTGATATGTAAATAGGATGAGGATTATTTGAATCTATTGCCATATATCATCATATCATGACTCTCAGAGTAATAACAGCAGGTCTGTAATTGATTTGTATGTGGCTAGCTAGCAAACAAATGTTGGCAAAAATCACAGTTTGAGATCATATCATAACTCACAGAGTAATAACAGCAGGTCTGTAAATGTTTTGTATGTTATTAACTCGCAGATAGATACTTGCAAAATTCACCATTCAAACCACAATCACTGTCTAACATATATACTGGTATTGCTGCTCTGAATAGATAATTTACAGGGCAACTCTTCTGATCAAATCTTTTTTGATCAACTGATAAACATTTACAGTATTTACAATCTTTATCAGAACTCTTATAGAGACAATAAAAAGTGGATATATATACACACACACACACACACACACACACACACACACACACACACACACACACACACACACACACACACACACACACACATTACAGTATGTGGGTGTGTATGTGTGTATATTATCTCTAGGGGTAGTTGCTCTGGGCTATTTCATACACAAGAGCCCCACAAACAGGGGTGGTTGAGCCTTTCAGGTACAGACACATCTCAAATAAACACTGATACCTTATGAATATTTCTCTATTAAACAGAAAGTAATCAGCAGCTTTGTGCTTTTTCAGTAACAGACCCTCTTTAATCACAGAAGATTCCCAGAGATAAAAAAATAAAGCAACTTACTGTATTTGAGACACACACCACTCGGTTAAACACTTTGAATTAAAGCCCAGGCCCATCTGACATCACATGATCAGTGACCAATTAGAGAATTTGTAGCAGACAAAAAAACTACAGTGCCCATGAAGCTTTGCTGCAAACTCATCCTGGAGTTCAAGAGTTTACAATGATTGATGTCTTACAACTGGGAGTGAGACAAATTGTAACAAAAACTAAATGTATCTATTCTGCTTATTGTAATGTCAGTGTGTGTGTCTGAGGTCCAGGGATATGTCATTTAATTGTGTGTGTGTGTGTGTGTGTGTGTGTGTGTATGTGTGTGTGTCATCTTAAATCAATCTATTCTTAACAAATAAAAATATTTTACATGTACTAATTCTCTAATTTCTTTTAATTCACTATGAATTGACTGAATTATTTTAGTATTTTTCTCTCCGCTCTTAATTATTGCTTAATTATATATTTTTTCATGTTTGTGGTTCTGAATCCACACATTAGGAAGTATAGACAGTTGCTTTCTTTCTTTCTTGCTTTCTTGCTCTCTTGCACTCTTGCACTCTTGCACTCTTGCACTCTTGTGGAGAGGGAGTGGCTCAGTGAGTAAAAGACACTGAGTGGCACTGAGAGTTTGAAGCCTGGGGCCTGGTTCAATTCCTGGTGTCAGATCCTTGTGACCTTGGGCAAGTCACTTTATCTCCCTGTGCCTCAGGCACCAAAAACATAGATTGTAAGCTCCATGGGGCAGGGACCTATATTATATTATTATAAATTATATTATTATATTATTGAGCATTTCCCATTTTAAATGCAAAATTACTAACTAATATGTTTTTCTCCTTGTGCTATGAAATGCCTTATTTGAATCCAAAACTCATTGTATGAGGATAGACGCCATTGATTTTTCTTTCATTATTGCACATATGAATGTACAGCTGCAGCAGCAGCGGCCTTTATTCGAACACTTCACGCTGTGTATACTTCAGAATACCCATGTAGTGGCACGTGATCTCTTCCAACCTTCCCGCCTTATCACCCACTATCACTGCTTACTGAATAGCAGTAGGCATTAAGTGCTTGATAAGTGGCTTATGAACGCTTACTGCATAGGCGTGTGTGTGTGTCTGTGTCTATCTGAGGTACTGAGATACAGTAGGTCATTTAATTGTGTGTGTGCATGTACAAACTAAAAAAAAGTAACAGTGTTATTATAGCAATTACCAGTGTTACAAATATAGAAGTGCAAATAGCTAAAATGTAAGGAATCTACCGTTTTTTTTAAAAAAGGGGGGGACTATTCCATTGTGCATTTCACTTAATGTGACTTATTACCTTGCAATTAGATTTCTAGATATCTCTTGTATTTTCTAGGGTTACTCTTTGGGAGTACACTGGCGACACACTTTATTCGAGCTTGGCTAGCCCCACGAATTCGGGTATACCCGGGTGTATTGAGGTTTGTGACTGTTTTCTGCCCGAGTGCATTGAGTTATTTTCCAGGCAGGGATTGAAGCATTTTATTCCCGCTGGCTGCAATACTGCACAGTATATATATATATACTGCATTACAATTCATGAATTTATGCCATCTGGCAGACACGCGAAGCATTGCAGCCTATTAAATCCTAATCATTATCATTTAACAGATCAGCCGCCCATCAGCCAGGCATGAACCCAGGCTGGGAAGGCAAATGCAACGGGGCTTGTCAGAGGTGAGGAGCGGCGCATTCCAGGTATCTGCCAGGTACATACCGTGTATTTGCTCTAATAAAGTGTGTCGGTGCAGTATGTGTGAGAGCAAGAGACGGGTTGAGTGAAAGAAATAGAGTGGGAGTCAGGGTGAAAAAATGGAGAGAAGGGAAAGTGAGAGAGAAGGGAATGTGAGATAGAAGGGAAAATGAGAGAGAAGGGAGAGGGAGAGAGAAGGGAGAGGGAGAGAGAGCAGAGGTAAAGAGTGGTGTTTAAAGAGGGGGCAGTTTTAGTCGGGGAAGTAAGGCAAGGGTCATATCGAGAGAGATAAAGGGGGAGTGAGTGATAAAGGGAGAGAGAAAGGGGGAGAGAATGAGCTCTTAAAACAGGACTGCTTTAATGTTTTTAAAGCCTAAGAAATCAGATCAACATACACTGAAAATGAAGGATTTTTTAAAACCGATCGAATTGGCAGAACCAGACTGAAACAGCTTCGTACAAAGCCTTTTTAGATACAGATTGGACATGCGAGAAGGGCTTGCAGCATAGCAAACCATGCCAATTCGCATCTAGAGTGCTCTTTCGAAGTGATTTGTCTCACTTCAGAGTTTCTAGACTAGGCCGCAAAATCCTTTACGGTGTACAGGAAAAAAGAGACATAAAATACCAAGTCTATTTCAAAACAATGAATGCAACTTAAAGACTCAACATATCTGGCTGATGAATGCAAGGGTTAAACCTGGGAATACTATATTTTCAGTGTGACATGACCCTATTAAGATGCATTTCTCAAGGTTTACAAGTTACTGTATGGTTATTTTGCTGTTTAAAGTTTTTCTACCTTTTTTTGTTTAATTTCTTGAAATTACCTATGTACTGGTAGGAAGATAAATGTTTGAACAGGGGTTCTCAACTCCAGTACTCAAGCCTGTCCAACAGGTCAGGTTTTCAGGATATCCCACCTTAAGCACATGTGGTTCCATCAGGGGCTCAGTTTTCAACCAAGCCTCTGATTGAGCCAAGATATATGACACATATTACTAATGCAGGAATAAGTCATCAGAAATAGGCCCCTTGTTCAAAACAATATAACCATTTTCTCCTGGGATGTTGGAAGCATTAATATGCCTGATGACGCCATATGCTGGGCACAATGACCGAGATAGCAGCTGAGAGAAAGAGCAGAGAATGTAATAGTGTTTAAAATTGTTTCCCAATAGCTCAGATATAGCGATCAGTGAAAGAACAGTGTCCCATCAGCAGTGGCTGGACTGGATGTCTTGCTCACAAGTGCTATGTAATGTGGAAAAATGTTGCACACCAAAAATCAAAATAAATCTGAGATACTAATACCAGTGGGAGTCCGAGTGAAAAAATGGAGAGAAGGGAGAGTGAGAGACAAGGGAGCGAGAAGGGAGTGGGAGAGGGAGAAGAGGTAGAGAGAGGTGATTAAAGATTGATTAGTTTGAGTCAGGGGAAGTGAGGCAAGGGTCATATAGAAGGAGATAAAGGGGGAGTGAGTGATAAAGGGAGAGAGAAAAGTTGAGAGATAAAGGGGGAGAGAATGAGCACTAAAAACAGGACTGCTATAACGTCTTGAAAGCCTAAGAAATCAGATCAACATACATAGACCTGAAAATGGAGGATTTTTTAAACCGATCGAATTGGCAGAACCAGACTGAAACAGCTTCTTATCAGCCGTCTACCACTGAGATGTATATTCTTTCAGTGGTAGAGAATGTATCATACCCTCCATTAGCAGTGTCTGATTACAATGGCTGCAGTGAAAGAAGTTAGGGTATCCTGAAAACCTGGCCTGTTTGCGGCTCTCGAGGACTGGAACTGTGCAGGCCTGGCTTACAGCATAGCAAAGTAGGCCAATTCACATAAAGAGAGCTATTTAGAAGTGGTTTGCCTCACTTCAGAGTTACTAGAATAGGCCACAAAATCCTTTGCGGTGTACAGGAAAAAAGAGGCATAACATACCAAGGCTGCCATCTCTTAATATTACAAGGTTACTAGATGCTCTGCAGAATTTTATAAATGCAGTAATTAATTGAAGCCAACTAAAGTGTCACTAATTTTAAATATCTTGGCATTTGGTTTCACTCCCATTTAAAATTTGAGTTGCATATTGATAATCTGACATCCAAAATCATTGCCAAACTGGGTGTACTTTATAGGAACAAATCCTCCCTAGGCCAAGGTGCATGATGGGTTAACTTTTGTATCTTACAGACATGCTTAAATGTAGTTAGTACTGCATTGCTGTGAACAGGACACATAGTGGAAAGTTACCTTAATTAAGAGAAACTCTCCAGAGTTGTATGGGAGTCTCCTGGGCCCTCCCCTAGGTCATGCTTATAGTGCCAGCAACGCGACTGGCGAAGTGACGGGTGACGTCACCTGCGAAAGTTATAATTTAACTTTCGGGGATGTCGCTGGCGACATGGGCATTGATTGGTTCAGAGGCTGTCACATGTGGCGACAGCCTCTGAAAAATCTGATTTCCCCAGCTCCAAATTTTGAGTCGCCAGCGTTACTCCCGTCGCGTCGCACTTACTATAAGCGCTGCCTAACTGGGATGTATACTGAATGCCTGGATGTGTTCTCTGACACATTTGTACAGCAGAGAAATGTGCCAGACTCTCAACTGTGGCAAAGCTGATAGTATACTCAGGACTGCGTGCAGTAAAAATTGATCACATAATAGCAACTATTGGGAGTCCCCTGGTTGTTGATGACATCATGAGCGCTATCCTGAGTGTCATAGAATGCTGAAATATATCCAAAGCTATGTATCCAATAAATTGAGCAGAAAGAGATAGGGGAAACTGTCCAAGCATTGCTGGAGTCAGAGGTAATATGGACCGCAGCCAGTTTGTTCAACTATCTGGGCTGTGGAAATACCAGATGGGTAGTGTAGGGTGGCTGTGCACTGTAGAACCCTAAACACAGTAGTGCCACTGTTGGTCGCTGTCATCGCTGACGTAGTTACTTTGGTGGAACATATGCTGTGAAGTATGTATATACAATTATACCAAGGTACAAAAATAGGAGAATGAGAAAAGGAACATAGAGTAGTACGTCTTTGGCTAAGAGAAGAAGAAACCACTTGATTGTCTCTCTCTCTCTCTCTCTCTTTTTATATATATATAAAAATATAAAAAAGTGTAAAATGGGGGGGTTTGCGAGGTGTGAAATAGGCCTTGCAACACTACCATTTGAGTAAAAGTTGTGCCCTAAAAAAAATGTCATGGTAGGTGTGCTATGGGGTAGGGAGGGGGGCCTGATCCTTGCATTTGTCCTGGGCCCCAAGATTTCTGCTGGCGGCCCTACTGACAAGGGATTCCTCAAATTGGGCCCAGCAGAAGCTACTTCCCAAGCAAGCAATTGCCTTTTTATATTATTTGTTCTGCTTTTTACTATTATCAGTATATATATGTAACATCGCCAAAAGAAGGGTCGTGCGGTCACTGCTGTATTTCATCTCCTGTCTGCACCGCTGATAAGAGGCATAGAGGAATTTGTGAGGGCGGACCCTCGCTCTCGCAGAGGGGAGGGGTTTGATGTCTGTCTGTGTGTGTGTGTGTGAGAGGGAGAGAGAGAGTGTGTGTGTAAGAGGGAGAGTGTGTGTGTGTGTGTGTGTGTGTGTGTGTGTGTGTGTGTGTGTGTGTGTGTGTGTGTGTGTGTGTGTGTGTGTGTGTGTGTCACCCACCCTGTTTCCCTCTGTCTCACTTTCTGTCGCCCTCTGTCTCACTTTCTGTCACCCTCTGTCTCACTTTCTGTCACCCTCTGTTTCCCCCTGTCACCCTCTGTCTCACCCTGTCACCCTCTGTCTCACCCTGTCACCCTGTGTCACACCATGTCACCCATTTTCTCCCTGTCAACCTCTGTATCTCTCGGTATCACCCTGTCATTCTCTGTCTCACCCTGTCACCCTCTGCCTCACCCTGTCACCCTCTGCCTCACCCTATCTCACACACTCTCTGTGTCTCACACACTCTCTGTGTCTCACACACTCTCTGTGTCTCACACACTCTCTGTGTCACACACACACGTACACTCTCTCTGTGTCACACACACACTCTTAACAAGGACTAATTGTAGTATAATGTAATACAATAAATAAACATGTCAAAAACGAATGTTGTTCTTACTAGGAATTTATTCAATTTTTTTTAAAGCGGGCCTGGGGCGGGGCTAGGTGATGAGTAGATTTTTTTGTTCAGCGAGTAGATTTTTGGGTGATTTGTCAACCACAATATATATATATATATATGTAAGGGGGCCACTCCCGGCTTCCCTGATGTTCCTTTGCCCCTTGCCTTACCCCTGTGGCAGTGGGGGAAGGGGATGGCGACTTTTCCCAGTTGGCGCCGCTATCTGTGCCGGCGCCGTCGGGGGCCCTGATGCTCGAGCATGCGCAGATAGCCACAGCGGCCATGTTGTGTTTGGTGCGAGGTTCGCGCAATACGCAGAGGTTGGCAAGGGTAGTGGTGGCCATTACAAGTGTACAGGAGATCTGGTAGGTTGCGCAGGTGCAGTTATGTGTAGCGGTGGCCACTACAGCTTTGCACAGGTGCAGTAGAGACCGCGCACACAGTCCCCATAGGAAAGAGGTTCTGAGTGGACTACATCCCCCAGCAGCCTCTGGTGAATGCCCTATGTTCCCTGTCACCTGCAACCAACCAGCCACTGAGACTTGCAGATTCTCTGCAGCAGGGAATTTGATACATTGTTTTGTGCAGTCAGGAAGCAGACTGGGAAGCACGTGAGTGAGTGAGACTTAGGGGACAAAGGGGGAAAGAAGGTGGGCAGAGAGCTGCGAGATTCTGCCCTAGGCCAGAAATCCCCAGGCTAGAGTTGAGGCCCTGACTTCCCACTAGTGAGGGTGGGTGGTCACAGGGACAGGCCCTAGTACAGGAACCTGTCACTTTAGAGAGAGAGAGAAGTGAAGGAAGCAGAGACTGTCGCAGCACCATTACAGAGGTTTAGGATCAGACCTCTTCAAGCACAGCAGCAACCAACCGGGTGGGATCGCCCTGGAAGGTAACCCTGACGTATCTTCACCGTCGGATCCTTTGCGAAGTCTGTTTGCAGGTCCTAGCGCTGGAGCGCTCGGCAGGTAACATCCATAAGTGCACCAACTATAAATCAGTACATAGTGGCTGTGCAGTCACACACACACATACCTTACTTTGGGGGTGGGGTTGTGGTGTGGGGAGTTGGACATGGTGTGGGTACACGGTGAGGGGTTGCATCCTGCGAGACACGTGAGTTACTGTGTCTCCTAGAAGAGAGACACTTAATGTATGACATGCATAGTTATGTTACTGTTAGAAAAGTCACTGTTCTTTTATATGCTGTGTGCGTGATATTATATTATTGTCCTGTGAGGAACAACTCCCGCTCTGCTTGGAGCCATCACAGGTGGAGGCGCTGCACCATATAGTATTGTTCAGGAGGATACACCCCAGGCTCTTATTGGCAGAGGCTCAGGCCTCCTGTGAGCCTCACAGGTAAAGCACCACACTGGGTAATACATATAGCTCCCCTCACATGCACCCTATCTGCGATTGGGTGGGGGAATATGGGTTACATATATATATATATATATATATATATATATATAGTACCGACACACTTTATTCGAGTGTGGCCGGTACCGCAAGCCGGGAGATTTCCCGGCTTGCTAGTGGCCGCCCCTCGGCGTGCCGCGCGTCATAGACGCGCGGTCACGTGTCTTCGGGAGCGTGCGCCCCCTGCACGCGCGTCCAGGGGCTCCCCGAGGGAGCCCTGGTGTCCCGCGATCGCGGGACAGCGGCAGGGGGTTCCGGGGGACCCGGCGGACCCGGCAGCGGTAGGGAGAGCGCCCCGATCGGAGGGCGCTCTTCCGCTGTTCGGCGCGCGCCCGTCACTCTCGGGCGCGCGCCAGGCTACTGCTGCGGCCTAGAACGGGCAAATGCTCGAATAAACTTGGCCGCAGCAGTATATATATATATATATATATATATACAGTGGTTGACAAATCACCAAAAAATCTACTCGCCACACAAAAAAATCTACTCGCCACCTAGTACCAAACGTGTGCTGCTTGGGCCAATATTTACTCGCCCGGGGGTTAAATCCACTCGCCCGGGGCGAGCAAATGTATAGGTTTGTCGAACACTGTATATATATATATATATATATATATATATATATATATATATATATATATATATATATATATATATATATATATATATATATATATATATATATATATATATATATATATATATATATACTTATTATTAGGCTATAACTGCAGCACTGATTATTGTGCTACCTAGTTCTTGTTGGTTCTTAATAGATTGCTATGAGGGATATTGTTATATGCACTTATGATATAATACACCTCATTTAGCAATCAGGACGCCACACTCCATATATTTTAGCACCCTCCCCATCAGTTACATATGTTGCTGGTACCATGGTTTTTTACCTCACTACTTCTTATTGGGACTCACACTGGTACTGTCATTTAGCGCATGAATATTTATTTTGTTCTAACAAAATTAACACAGTATAGGAAAATATGCATTTGTCAGAGGGAAAGGCCAATAATCTGGAGTCAGGTCACCCTAATGTATATTAAAAATAAACACAGGCCTGTCTGATACTCCCTGATATTATAAAGTAAAGAGGCCACTCTATAATAAATATTTACACAGGCCTTTTTAAGTCTGTCCCTAATAATCTGTAATCAGGAGGTCATTATAAGTGTTAAAACAGTAGTGGTACTGTGATATTAAAGTGACAATCCCATACAAGTTTAATTCAGCCCAAATCCACACAATAATGTTAATAAATGCATTATAAATATCACATGACCATATGTATACTGTCTTAGTTCATGGCTGTGTTATTACATCATTACATGTGTAATTAAATCCGTGACATTCTCAGGCTCCCCCCTTCTGTGACAATCATACAGCCGGGCCGTTACATTGCAACACACTAATCCCGCCCCTAGTGACATCACGTGATCAGTAACCAGTCAGAGAAGCTAAAAGGCAAAGAACTACATTTCCCACAATGCACCTCGTGGAGTGTGGCTAGCAGCTACACCTTCTCTCACTAGTTTGTCTCCTGCGAGCTTCCGTACACAGCGTCTTGTTAGAGTGGGGCGTGGACATGTGTAAACTTCAATGGTGGGAAAATGAGACAGTTTTAGCTGCTAGCTGAGCAGTGGTACAGCGCTCTGTAGAAGGCGCTCTCAGTCGGGTGAGTGATTTTTCAATGTGTGTGTTTATTTTATTTCATTTCTCATTTTACTTTCACTTTAAGTACTGCATGCTTATTTTTTTCTGTGGGCATTTAGGGATTTAAGTGCTCCGTGAGCCGATTCCTCCATTGAAGGAGGAGCTATGAGGCCAACCTATCACAGCTACTGTACCATCTTCAGTTGCTTTCAGTATACTGATTAATCCACGGCACAGAATATGCAACTTCAAATACATCTATCAACTGTCTATATGTTAAGCCCCCGGACAAGCATTTGCTTGTTAGTTATACACTAGTTTCATACAAGCACTTCACACAGGGGGCTTCAACTTAGGTAGTACTTGACCGGCCGGTCTGAGTGTTCTCATTTCCATATATTTCTTGCCTCTACACTTTATTTACATACTTTGTACTTATTACTGCAGTGTAGCATTTTTCCCCACACCTTAAGGTTCAGTTTATAACAGCTTTGTAGGTCACCACTGCTCCTCATTTTAACCATTTATGTGTATGTGATTAATAAACCTTTATTGATACAATTTGTGTATGTTAGAGTGCTATTCAGGGGATTCTTTTTTTCTGTGTTAGTTTTCATATATATGTGTGTGTGTGTGTGTGTGTGTGTGTGTGTGTATATATGTATATATGTATATATTTATGTATATATATTTGTGTGTGTGTGTGACCTTGGGCAAGTCACTTCATATCCTCTGTGCCTCAGGCACCAATGTCATAGATTGTAAGCTCTATGGGGCAGGGACTTGTGTCTGCAAAATGTCTCTGTATAGCGCTACGTAAAACTAGCAGCGCTTTAAAAGAACATGCTGTTATTATTATTATATATAAATGTGTATGTATTTATTTATATAGCACTATTAATGTATATAGCGTTTCACAGTAGTAATACATGTGAAAATCCTATAAATAACAAATACAAATATCAGGTCATGGGAATAAGTGATTTGGACATAAAAGTAACATTTCGGAAGTGTGGACAACTAATACATCTTGTAGATTGCCTTTACAGTGTGATGTCATTGATTCAGTAGATTGTGTGCAGACCAGGACTGCAGTACAGTGTCACTCACATGGATGACTTGCGTGGTAGAAGCTCAAGAACAAGGATGTCAAACTCCAGTCCTCGAGGGCAGCAAACAGGCCAGGTTTTCAGGATATCCCTACTGAAAACCTGGCCTGTTTGGGACCCTCGAGGACTGGAGTTTGACATGCATGCTCTAGACGGAGCACAGCTGTGGGTGGGAGGTGGATTTGCTTTGCATCAAATGGTTTGGAGCAAGGTTTATTGTATGTATTATCATAATAACAATGCAATGCTTAACTTTTATTTCAGGAGGGATGACTGCAGAACAGAAGTGAATATTGAAGCCATGTGTTCCTTTTCTTGCAAAAGAGAAAATTTGAAGGACAGTTGAACAGAATGAAAATTACTACACAGAGACAGATAAGCAATGTGTATATTTCTCATTTACCATTTAGTATTTGTCGTTTTATTGACTCCACACAATCCGGCTGCTACGGGTTTCACATTGAACATTTTCATCTCTACTCTACCCCTTCCTGTGATCTGAACCATGCAAGTTTTCATTGATTCAATACATCATGAGTAGAGTGTGGCTACAGTATGAAGTAAAGACCCAAGGACCACATCTACTACCATTCATAACAAGAACATGTGCAGTAGCGCACAGCTGCAGTTCTATGTGATTGTTATGAAAGGTTGAGGTGGTTCAATTCTATGAATCTGGAGTGGGATGGATCCTGTTTGCATCACATGGTTTCATCTAGGCCAGTAGATTATATAACTCTCAGTACAGGTTACACATGGCATCAGTATTAGTGATGTAAAGAGGAGGAAAGCTTCAATGTGGAGAACAAAGCCAAGTAATGTTGAAGTTACTCCTTTTACCATTTACTTGGTCAGTCTGTACTGTCTACTCCCCACACAGCTGCTAAGGGTCTTCCATTTTAAATACTTTCACCTCCTATTCTGCACTGCTTTGCTGCCCATTATTTAGAGATGCGTTCCAGTCATGTTTACCACTCTGAATCTCTCTGCAGTCATTGATTCAGCACATCATGGGTAGAGCATGGCTACAGATACAGAAAGCTTTTATTATTTTACCGGCTGATCATCCATAATATTGCATTAAAACATAGAATATCACTTAATTTCCAAAAGATTCAGTGATGCTGATAATGCAGAATCTCACAACATTTCCCATCATAATGCCATAATGCACCAGAGGAAGAAATAATCCTTGCTATATCTGTACATTGTGTGACGTATTACCTCCATGACCATTGAGAGCAAGTACATCTTCTGTATAGAGCGGCTGTGTTATGATGCAGTTATTGATCATCATTGACATAATCACAAGAATCTTATGCAAAGGGAAATTGTCCGCAGCGAAGTGAGATGTGTGCCTGTTTTAAGTCCTCCAGCTTAACGCCCCTACACCTCCCACTACACAGACATACTTACTTATGCATACACTGACATCTGGCATACCTACACACACCCCAGGGCCACTTCCTTCCCCTGATGTCAGGGAGAGGATTGGCATGCAGAGTGCAGTAAGTCTCCACGTTACTCTGGCCAACAGTCTTGGCCTACCCCCAGCATCTGTCACCCACAACATCTGTTCCCTCCTTGTAAAGTGCTGAACTATCTCACCTGGGTCAGTGCTATAGCTGATCACAGTGCCCGATCATGATGTCACTGTGACAGGCAGCAGTGCAGATTGACCGGTCAATCAATGCAGTGCCGCACCATATGCACTAAATGAGATTTCCGTGCCCCCTGTCAGGTTACTCCCTGGGCAGTGACCCTGCTCACCCCCTCCCCTAGTTCCACCTCTGACCACAATTATCTCTCTTGGAGAGTGTAGCAAATTGGTGTTGGTGGAATCTCACCTCTGCCATGCATGGTCACAATCTGGGCACAGGACCCAAATAGTGGGCAATGTGGCACTTCTTACAGTAGAGAATAAGTAAATATATTCTTTACTTGTGTATTAAGGACCTTATTTGCATTAAAATTCAGTCCCCATGGGACCAAGACTTTCTGGCTTACTGAACAAAGTGGAATTGTTTCGTAGAGGGTGGAGAATTGTATTTTATCTGAAATTACCCCCTCTGCACAAAATACAAACAATTATACACATACATGTACCTTGTGGAAGTTGTTGCCCTCTATCTTCCTGTGGTCTCTCCCTGTTTCTCACCGTGCCTCCTCCCATTTCCTTGCACCTCTGCGTCTCCGCATATATCCCTATACTCAGAGCCGGCTCCGGTCAGTGACATGGGATGCCCAAATATGAGCATATCCATACATGGGCATCCATGCCACTGACCGGAGCCCACTCTGTTGCGGATATGGAGAGAGACTGGGAGATTTACATCCCCTTATAATTCATATGGTGCATAGTACCGGCACGTATTGTTTTACCGTTACTGTGTACCTTCCTACTTTCACACTGGTACAGTATGTGCTGCAGTGGGACTGAGAGGGATATATTGGTAACACATAGTTATTGTTGGGGGAATTCAATCCATTTTGAAAATAGTAATGCAATGTTTTATACTTTTTTTTTTGCAGTAATGAAGAATGAAAAAGTTCTGTTAAAATTGAATTGGAGGTGAACTGGAATCATCATCAACTCTGCACCAGTGTGAATTGATGTTCTTTAATGTTCTGATAAGGTACATGCAACATCTCTTCCTCAACCCCTACACCACTCTCTGCCTCTTGCCTCTCTCTCTCCACCTCCCTGCTAAGCGTATTAACCCATCTAATGTAATCCACATTCCATGTCTCACTTTACTCTTCACTTCTCACGTGCCCTCTGGAATGTCTGCTCTCTGACTAACAAGGTCTATTTGTACATGACCTCTTCTGCTCTCATCATCCACCACTTCTCATTCCCCTCACCCCTGTCCTACTCGATACCTCAGCTTAATTGAACTCTCTCCTCTGACATCTACCCTTATCTCTAACCTCTCCTCACTTTCTGCTTAAACTAACTATCTTGTTAACTTTTACAATGCTATCATCTCCTCCTCCTCCCTCCTCCCTCCTCCATTATATATTTATATGCCCCTTCTAGGCTCTGACACACTCATCCCTCTAAGGCCATGATTATCATGGGCACATGCTTGGTCATCCACAGTGCGTGCGAGCGATGCAGAGCCGCCTCGGACCTCAGTGCAGGGATTGCTGCATACCCCAGCATCTGTCACCCACAAACAATACACACACTAATACTCCCCACAATACACACTATAATACCTCCTCAATACTAATCTCTCCAATAATATTATAGCTCCAAACACAATATACACAACACCCTTACACAAGATACACAATCTAGTACTCTCCTCTGCACCTCTACACACAATATAATACTCCCACACACACAATATACACACTACCCTCCTACCCCCATAAAATACAACCAATAATACACACACACTTTGTGGATGTTGGGACCAGCTCCCGGCATGCACCAGTGAAAGAGAGAGGCCAGCAGAAGCTCGGAAGAACTCCCTCTCTCCATCCGTGCCTCCCTCCGTTTCCCATCTTCTCCCTGTCTCTCTCCCTCCCTTTCCTTGCATCTCCCTGCGTCTTTACGTATACCCAGTCAGTGACGGCTCTGGTCACGTGATGCCTTAATATGGGCTTATCCATATATGTTCATCCACGTCACTAATGTGATGCCCGCACTGTTGCGGAGCTGGTACTTACGACGCGCACTTATTGTTTTATCAGTACTGCGTACCTGACTCTACCGGCCTACTTTCAACACTAGTACAATAAGTGCTTCACTACGAGTGAGTGGGGAATATTGGCATCACACAGTCACTGTTGAATATGCCATTCAATCCATTTTGAAAATAGTAATGCAATGTGGTTTTGTTTTGTTTGCTTTTTGCAGTAATGAAGAATGGATAAGTTATATTAAAATTAAATTGGAGGGGAACTGGATTCAGCATTTCATCATGAACTCTGCACTTGTGAGAATTTACCTTCTTGAATGCCCTGACAGGTACACGCAACTTTAAGACTATAATCTGCTGTGCAAGCTTTCGTGCTATACCTCCCCCTCAGGTTTTGATTTATACATTTGCTCCCTCAAGTCATGTCCTCTAATATTTGAAAGCTCTCTCCTAGCATTTTCTCTCTACCACAGAACGTCATCCCAATGTAACCTCTCTCTTGTTCTCTCTGCTTGCTGTTTCCTCACTCCTCTGTTAAACTTTTCTAATTTCTCTAACTTCCACACTCCTGCTTTTATCCACATGTTCTCTTTCCTTCCCCTACCTTTGCATGTGTCTACACACTGCACCATTTGTACAGACCTCTATTGCAGCTATTTCTGCACTGCTCAATGAAAAGCACTCTTTAATATCCTATTCTCTGTGCCCCCTCTCTCTGCGCCCCCTCTTTTGGCGCCTCCTCTCTCTGCGCCCCCTCTCTCTGCGCCTATCTGTCTCATTCTCTCTACGTCCCTCTCTCTCTACATAGAGCTATCTCTGTCTCTCTCTACACCTATCTCTGTGTCTCCTTCTATGTTTGCTGATGTGTGGGATAACTCTTATAATCTTGAACCTGCTCATATACACATCGGGCCTCCCTGCCTCTGCCTCCCTGCTAAGAGTGTTAACCTATCTAATGTAATCCACATTCCTTTCCTTACTTTTCTCTTCCCTTCTCCTGTGCCCTCTGGAATGTCCACTCTTACTAACAAGGGTCTAGTTGTACATGACCTCTTCTGCTCTCATCATTCACAATCAGTCATTCCCCTCACCCCATCTTACCTGTCCCACTGATTTTCCTCTGCTTAATTAAACTCTCCTCTGACATCTACTCTAACCTCTCTGCTCTCTCTCTCTCTTTCTGCTTAAACTGACAATCTTATTAACTCTTACAATGCTATCCTCTATATGCCCCTTCAAGCTCTGACACACTCGTCCCTCTAACCCACACCCATGGCTAAATTCCCAAACATGTTCATCACACTTCCACTCGCTGTTCTTAATGCCTATGAAGGAAATCTCACACTTGATGTTTGATTTTTCTACAGTAAAAATGTCTCCAGTCCTGTATAAAGCTGCTCTCTGGGGCCAAACCACACTACTTTTTTTTCCATATTCATCAACACACAAATTTAATTTACGCTGTCTTTTTTCCCCTGTATTTGACTCCCTCCACTAACCTTCTTCTCACACTTGCCATCCTTCCTTCACTTCTCCTCAAGCATTTGACTACTTCAGAGGCAAGGTGGATGCCACCCACAAGGAGATTCCTTCTGTCCCTTCCCCCTTCTCTCCTTCTACCTAATTCTCCTTCTGCATTTGACTCCTTTTCTTCTCTTACAGAGCTGGAAGCTAATCATCTTCTCTTCTCCCTCTACCACATGCCCTCTAGATCGTATCCCCTCACACCTTACTGCATCTCTTAGTCCCCACTCTCACCCACATCTTCAATTCCTCCCTATTCTCTGGCTCTTTACCCTCTTACTTTAAGCCTGTAGTGGTCACCCTTTTCTCAGAAACAACCTACACCCTATACTAACCCTATACTAACTACCGCCCTGTATCCCTCCTGCTGTTTGTCTCCTAATTGCTAGAATGTCAACATTCTTAAATCACATTCCCTCCTGGATCCTTTACAACCTGCCTTTCGTACAGCTCGTTCTACAGACTGTGCTTAAAGCAAATTCCCAAGGTCACTTTTCCCTACTAATCCTACTTGATCTATCTGCTGCGTTTGATGCTCTCAATCACTCTCCTCCTTCATATTCTAAACTCTCTCTTGGTATCCGTAACACAGTTCTATCCTGGTTTTCATCATAACTTTCCTGTCACACATTCTCCATCTCTGTTGCTAACATGTCTTCGTCTTCTATTGATCTGTCTTTGGGTATACATCAGGGCTCTGTTCTGAGATCTCTCTTTCTCTCTACATACTATCATTTGGTGACCTCATCAACTCTGTGACAATCCTATAAATAACAAATACAAATATCAGGTCATGGGAATAAGTGATTTGGACATAAAAGTAACATTTCGGAAGTGTGGACAACTAATACATCTTGTAGATTGCCTTTACAGTGTGATGTCATTGATTCAGTAGATTGTGTGCAGACCAGGACTGCAGTACAGTGTCACTCACATGGATGACTTGCGTGGTAGAAGCTCAAGAACAAGGATGTCAAACTCCAGTCCTCGAGGGCAGCAAACAGGCCAGGTTTTCAGGATATCCCTACTGAAAACCTGGCCTGTTTGGGACCCTCGAGGACTGGAGTTTGACATGCATGCTCTAGAAGGAGCACAGCTGTGGGTGGGAGGTGGATTTGCTTTGCATCAAATGGTTTGGAGCAAGGTTTATTGTATGTATTATCATAATAACAATGCAATGCTTAACTTTTATTTCAGGAGGGATGACTGCAGAACAGAAGTGAATATTGAAGCCATGTGTTCCTTTTCTTGCAAAAGAGAAAATTTGAAGGACAGTTGAAGAGAAGGAAAATTACTACACAGAGACAGATAAGCAATGTGTATATTTCTCATTTACCATTTAGTATTTGTCGTTTTATTGACTCCACACAATCCGGCTGCTACGGGTTTCACATTGAATATTTTCATCTCTACTCTACCCCTTCCTGTGATCTGAACCATGCAAGTTTTCGTTGATTCAATACATCATGAGTAGAGGGTGGCTACAGTATGAAGTAAAGACCCAAGGACCACATCTACTACCATTCATAACAAGAACATGTGCAGTAGCGCACAGCTGCAGTTCTATGTGATTGTTATGAAAGGTTGAGGTGGTTCAATTCTATGAATCTGGAGTGGGATGGATCCTGTTTGCATCATATGGTTTCATCTAGGCCAGTAGATTATATAACTCTCAGTACAGGTTACACATGGCATCAGTATTAGTGATTTAAAGAGGAGGAAAGCTTCAATGTGGAGAACAAAGCCAAGTAATGTTGAAGTTACTCCTTTTACCATTTACTTGGTCAGTCTGTACTGTCTACTCTCCACACAGCTGCTAAGGATCTTCCATTTTAAATACTTTCACCTCCTATTCTGCACTGCTTTGCTGCCCATTATTCAGAGATGCGTTCCAGTCATGTTTAGCACTCTGAATCTCTCTGCAGTCATTGGTTCAGCACATCATGGGTAGAGCATGGCTACAGATACAGCAAGCTATTATTATTTTACCGGCTGATCACCCATAATATTGCATTAAAACATAGAATATCACTTAATTTCCAAAAGATTCAGTGATGCTGATAATGCAGAATCTCACAACATTTCCCATCATAATGCCATAATGCACAAGTGGGAGAAATAATCCTTGCTATATCTGTACATTGTGTGACATATTACCTCAATGACCAATGAGAGCAAGTACATCTTCTGTATAGAGCGGCTGTGTTATGATGCAGTTATTGATCATCATTGACATAATCACAAGAATCTTATGCAAAGGGAAATTGTCCGCAGCGAAGTGAGATTTCAGCCCCCAAACGTCTGTAATATTAATGCAATGTCTTACTTTTGTTGCAGTGAACACTGAAGAGACGGATCTACTACAACACTGTACAGGATGAGCATACGCTACAAGCAGCAAAATGATCTTGCAGTTGACAGTATGTTGTTCTGGTAATGTGCACAATTATTATTTATGGGCTACACACCACAGTGCTGGACATATTCTGTTAACTTCAACTCTACTCCTAACATGGAGATGTCTTCCTGGTGTTACTGATTCAGTACATCATATGCACAGTGTGGTTATGATATGATGGATTGATTTAATGAACCCACCAACCAATGATGACATCTGCATCATCTTCTGTAAAGTGCAGCTACAGCATGATATTATCAGCATTTGGTGCGGTATAATCAGAGGTATCTATGTGCTTTTGTGCCTGTTTTAAGTCCTCCAGCTTAACGCCCCTACACCTCCCACTACACAGGCATACTTACTTATGCATACACTGACATCTGGCATACCTACACACACCCCAGGGCCACTTCCTTCCCCTGATGTCAGGGAGAGGATGGGCATGCAGAGTGCAGTAAGTCTCCACGTTACTCTGGCCAACAGTCTTGGCCTACCTCCAGCATCTGTCACCCACAACATCTGTTCCCTCCTTGTAAAGTGCTGAACTATCTCACCTGGGTCAGTGCTATAGCTGATCACAGTGCCCGATCAGGATGTCACTGTGACAGGCAGCAGTGCAGATTGACCGGTCAATCAATGCAGTGCCGCAACATATGCACTAAATGAGATTTCCGTGCCCCCAGTCAGGTTACTCCCTGGGCAGTGACCCTGCTCACACCCTCCCCTAGTTCCACCTCTGATCACAATTATCTCTCTTGGAGAGTGTAGCAAATTGGAGTTGGGGGAATCTCACCTCTGCCATGCATGGTCACAATCTGGGCACAGGACCCAAATAGTGGGCAATGTGGCACTTCTTACAGTAGAGAATAAGTAACTTTATTCTTTACTTGTGTATTAAGGACCTTATTTGCATTAAATTCAGTCCACATGGGACCAAGACTTTCTGGCTTACTGAACAAAGTGGAATTGTTTCGTAGAGGGTGGAGAATTGTATTTTATCTGAAATTACCCCCTCTGCACAAAATACAAACAATTATACCCATACAAGTACCTTGTGGAAGTTGTTGCCCTCTATCTTCCTGTGGTCTCTCCCTGTTTCTCACCGTGCCTCCTCCCATTTCCTTGCACCTCTGCGTCTCCGCATATATCCCTATACTCAGAGCCGGCTCCGGTCAGTGACATGGGATGCCCAAATATGAGCATACCCATATATGGGCATCCATGCCACTGACCGGAGCCCGCTCTGTTGCGGATATGGAGAGAGACTGGGAGATTTACATCCCCTTAAAATTCATATGGTGCATAGTACCGGCACGTATTGTTTTACCGGTACTGTGTACCTTCCTACTTTCACACTGGTACAGTATATGCTGCAGTGGGACTGAGAGGGATATATTGGTAACACATAGTCATTGTTGGGGGAATTCAATCCATTTTGAAAATAGTAATGAAATGTTTTTTACTTTTCTTTTTTTTCAGTAATGAAGAATGAAACATTTCTGTTAAAATTGAATTGGAGGTGAACTGGATTCATCATCAACTCTGCACCAGTGTGAATTGATGTTCTTTAATGTTCTGATAAGGTACATGCAACATCTCTTCCTCAACCCCTGCACCACTCTCTGCCTCTTGCCTCTCTCTCTCCACCTCCCTGCTAAGCGTATTAACCCATGCCCTCTAGATCGTATCCCCTCACACCTTACTGCATCTCTTAGTCCCCACTCTCACCCACATCTTCAATTCCTCCCTATTCTCTGGCTCTTTACCCTCTTACTTTAAGCCTGTAGTGGTCACCCTTTTCTCAGAAACAACCTACACCCTATGTGCCTTACTAACTACCGCCCTGTATCCCTCCTGCTGTTTGTCTCCTAATTGCTAGAATGTCAACATTCTTAAATCACATTCCCTCCTGGATCCTTTACAACCTGCCTTTCGTACAGCTCGTTCTACAGACTGTGCTTAAAGCAAATTCCCAAGGTCACTTTTCCCTACTAATCCTACTTGATCTATCTGCTGCGTTTGATGCTCTCAATCACTCTCCTCCTTCATATTCTAAACTCTCTCTTGGTATCCGTAACACAGTTCTATCCTGGTTTTCATCATAACTTTCCTGTCACACATTCTCCATCTCTGTTGCTAACATGTCTTCGTCTTCTATTGATCTGTCTGTGGGTATACATCAGGGCTCTGTTCTGAGATCTCTCTTTCTCTCTACATACTATCATTTGGTGACCTCATCAACTCTTTGTGACAATCCTATAAATAACAAATACAAATATCAGGTCATGGGAATAAGTGATTTGGACATAAAAGTAACATTTCGGAAGTGTGGACAACTAATACATCTTGTAGATTGCCTTTACAGTGTGATGTCATTGATTCAGTAGATTGTGTGCAGACCAGGACTGCAGTACAGTGTCACTCACATGGATGACTTGCGTGGTAGAAGCTCAAGAACAAGGATGTCAAACTCCAGTCCTCGAGGGCAGCAAACAGGCCAGGTTTTCAGGATATCCCTACTGAAAACCTGGCCTGTTTGGGACCCTCGAGGACTGGAGTTTGACATGCATGCTCTAGAAGGAGCACAGCTGTGGGTGGGAGGTGGATTTGCTTTGCATGAAATGGTTTGGAGCAAGGTTTATTGTATGTATTATCATAATAACAATGCAATGCTTAACTTTTATTTCAGGAGGGATGACTGCAGAACAGAAGTGAATATTGAAGCCATGTGTTCCTTTTCTTGCAAAAGAGAAAATTTGAAGGACAGTTGAAGAGAAGGAAAATTACTACACAGAGACAGATAAGCAATGTGTATATTTCTCATTTACCATTTAGTATTTGTCGTTTTATTGACTCCACACAATCCGGCTGCTACGGGTTTCACATTGAATATTTTCATCTCTACTCTACCCCTTCCTGTGATCTGAACCATGCAAGTTTTCGTTGATTCAATACATCATGAGTAGAGGGTGGCTACAGTATGAAGTAAAGACCCAAGGACCACATCTACTACCATTCATAACAAGAACATGTGCAGTAGCGCACAGCTGCAGTTCTATGTGATTGTTATGAAAGATTGAGGTGGTTCAATTCTATGAATCTGGAGTGGGATGGATCCTGTTTGCATCATATGGTTTCATCTAGGCCAGTAGATTATATAACTCTCAGTACAGGTTACACATGGCATCAGTATTAGTGATTTAAAGAGGAGGAAAGCTTCAATGTGGAGAACAAAGCCAAGTAATGTTGAAGTTACTCCTTTTACCATTTACTTGGTCAGTCTGTACTGTCTACTCTCCACACAGCTGCTAAGGATCTTCCATTTTAAATACTTTCACCTCCTATTCTGCACTGCTTTGCTGCCCATTATTCAGAGATGCGTTCCAGTCATGTTTAGCACTCTGAATCTCTCTGCAGTCATTGGTTCAGCACATCATGGGTAGAGCATGGCTACAGATACAGCAAGCTATTATTATTTTACCGGCTGATCACCCATAATATTGCATTAAAACATAGAATATCACTTAATTTCCAAAAGATTCAGTGATGCTGATAATGCAGAATCTCACAACATTTCCCATCATAATGCCATAATGCACAAGTGGGAGAAATAATCCTTGCTATATCTGTACATTGTGTGACGTATTACCTCAATGACCAATGAGAGCAAGTACATCTTCTGTATAGAGCGGCTGTGTTATGATGCAGTTATTGATCATCATTGACATAATCACAAGAATCTTATGCAAAGGGAAATTGTCCACAGCGAAGTGAGATTTCAGCCCCCAAACGTCTGTAATATTAATGCAATGTCTTACTTTTGTTGCAGTGAACACTGAAGAGACGGATCTACTACAACACTGTACAGGATGAGCATACGCTACAAGCAGCAAAATGATCTTGCAGTTGACAGTATGTTGTTCTGGTAATGTGCACAATTATTATTTATGGGCTACACACCACAGTGCTGGACATATTCTGTTAACTTCAACTCTACTCCTAACATGGAGATGTCTTCCTGGTGTTACTGATTCAGTACATCATATGCACAGTGTGGTTATGATATGATGGATTGATTTAATGAACCCACCAACCAATGATGACATCTGCATCATCTTCTGTAAAGTGCAGCTACAGCATGATATTATCAGCATTTGGTGCGGTATAATCAGAGGTATCTATGTGCTTTTGTGCCTGTTTTAAGTCCTCCAGCTTAACGCCCCTACACCTCCCACTACACAGGCATACTTACTTATGCATACACTGACATCTGGCATACCTACACACACCCCAGGGCCACTTCCTTCCCCTGATGTCAGGGAGAGGATGGGCATGCAGAGTGCAGTAAGTCTCCACGTTACTCTGGCCAACAGTCTTGGCCTACCTCCAGCATCTGTCACCCACAACATCTGTTCCCTCCTTGTAAAGTGCTGAACTATCTCACCTGGGTCAGTGCTATAGCTGATCACAGTGCCCGATCAGGATGTCACTGTGACAGGCAGCAGTGCAGATTGACCGGTCAATCAATGCAGTGCCGCAACATATGCACTAAATGAGATTTCCGTGCCCCCAGTCAGGTTACTCCCTGGGCAGTGACCCTGCTCACACCCTCCCCTAGTTCCACCTCTGATCACAATTATCTCTCTTGGAGAGTGTAGCAAATTGGAGTTGGGGGAATCTCACCTCTGCCATGCATGGTCACAATCTGGGCACAGGACCCAAATAGTGGGCAATGTGGCACTTCTTACAGTAGAGAATAAGTAACTTTATTCTTTACTTGTGTATTAAGGACCTTATTTGCATTAAATTCAGTCCACATGGGACCAAGACTTTCTGGCTTACTGAACAAAGTGGAATTGTTTCGTAGAGGGTGGAGAATTGTATTTTATCTGAAATTACCCCCTCTGCACAAAATACAAACAATTATACCCATACAAGTACCTTGTGGAAGTTGTTGCCCTCTATCTTCCTGTGGTCTCTCCCTGTTTCTCACCGTGCCTCCTCCCATTTCCTTGCACCTCTGCGTCTCCGCATATATCCCTATACTCAGAGCCGGCTCCGGTCAGTGACATGGGATGCCCAAATATGAGCATACCCATATATGGGCATCCATGCCACTGACCGGAGCCCGCTCTGTTGCGGATATGGAGAGAGACTGGGAGATTTACATCCCCTTATAATTCATATGGTGCATAGTACCGGCACGTATTGTTTTACCGGTACTGTGTACCTTCCTACTTTCACACTGGTACAGTATATGCTGCAGTGGGACTGAGAGGGATATATTGGTAACACATAGTCATTGTTGGGGGAATTCAATCCATTTTGAAAATAGTAATGAAATGTTTTTTACTTTTCTTTTTTTTCAGTAATGAAGAATGAAACATTTCTGTTAAAATTGAATTGGAGGTGAACTGGATTCATCATCAACTCTGCACCAGTGTGAATTGATGTTCTTTAATGTTCTGATAAGGTACATGCAACATCTCTTCCTCAACCCCTGCACCACTCTCTGCCTCTTGCCTCTCTCTCTCCACCTCCCTGCTAAGCGTATTAACCCATCTAATGTAATCCACATTCCATGTCTCACTTTACTCTTCACTTCTCACGTGCCCTCTGGAATGACTGCTCTCTGACTAACAAGGTCTATTTGTACATGACCTCTTCTGCTCTCATCATCCACCACCTCTCATTCCCCTCACCCCTGTCCTACTCGATACCTCAGCTTAATTGAACTCTCTCCTCTGACATCTACCCTTATCTCTAACCTCTCCTCACTTTCTGCTTAAACTAACTATCTTGTTAACTTTTACAATGCTATCATCTCCTCCTCCTCCCTCCTCCTCCTCCCTCCTCCATCATATATATGCCCCTTCTAGGCTCTGACACACTCATCCCTGTAAGGCCATGATTATCATGGGCACATGCTTGGTCATCCACAGTGCGTGCGAGCGATGCAGAGCCGCCTCGGACCTCAGTGCAGGGATTGCTGCATACCCCCAGCATCTGTCACCCACAAACAATACACACACTAATACTCCCCACAATACACACTATAATACCTCCTCAATACTAATCTCCCCAATAATATTATAGCTCCAAACACAATATACACAACACCCTTACACAAGATACACAATCTAGTACTCTCCTCTGCACCTCTACACACAATATAATACTCCCACACACACAATATACACACTACCCTCCTACCCCCATAAAATACAACCAATAATACACACACACTTTGTGGATGTTGGGACCAGCTCCCGGCATGCACCAGTGAAAGAGAGAGGCCCGCAGAAGCTCGGAAGAACTCCCTCCATCCGTGCCTTCCTCCGTTTCACATCTTCTCCCTGTCTCTCTCCCTCCCTTTCCTTGCATCTCCCTGCGTCTTTACGTATACCCAGTCAGTGACGGCTCTGGTCACGTGATGCCTTAATATGGGCTTATCCATATATGTTCATCCACGTCACTAATGTGATGCCCGCACTGTTGCGGAGCTGGTACTTACGACGGGCACTTATTGTTTTATCAGTACTGCGTACCTGACTCTACCGGCCTACTTTCAACACTAGTACAATATGTGCTTCACTACGAGTGAGTGGGGAATATTGGCATCACACAGTCACTGTTGAATATGCCATTCAATCCATTTTGAAAATAGTAATGCAATGTGGTTTTGTTTTGTTTGCTTTTTGCAGTAATGAAGAATGGAAAAGTTATATTAAAATTAAATTGGAGGGGGACTAGATTCAGCATTTCATCATGAACTCTGCACTTGTGAGAATTTAACTTCTTGAATACCCTGACAGGTACACGCAACATTAAGACTATAATCTGCTGTGCAAGCTTTCGTGCTATACCTCCCCCTCAGGTTTTGATTTATACATTTGCTCCCTCAATTCATGTCCTCTAATATTTGAAAGCTCTCTCCTAGCATTTTCTCTTTACCACAGAACGTCATCCCAATGTAACCTCTCTCTTGTTCTTTCTGCTGGCTGTTTCCTCACTCCTCTGTTAAACTTTTCTAATTTCTCTAACTTCCACACTCCTGCTTTTATCCACATGTTCTCCTCTTTCCTTCCCCTACCTTTGCATGTGTCTACACACTGCACCATTTGTACAGACCTCTATTGCAGCTATTTCTGCACTGCTCAATGAAAAGCACTCTTTAATATCCTATTCTCTGTGCCCCCTCTCTCTGCGCCCCCTCTTTTGGCGCCTCCTCTCTCTGCGCCCCCTCTCTCTGCGCCTATCTGTCTCATTCTCTCTACGTCCCTCTCTCTCTACATAGAGCTATCTCTGTCTCTCTCTACACCTATCTCTGTGTCTCCTTCTATGTTTGCTGATGTGTGGGATATCTCTTATAATCTTGAACCTGCTCATATACACATCGGGCCTCCCTGCCTCTGCCTCCCTGCTAAGAGTGTTAACCTATCTAATGTAATCCACATTCCTTTCCTTACTTTTCTCTTCCCTTCTCCTATGCCATCTGGAATGTCCGTTCTCTGACTAACAAGGCTCTAGTTGTACATGACCTCTTCTGCTCTCATCATTCACAATCAGTCATTCCCCTCACCCCATCTTACCTGTCCCACTGATTTGCCTCTGCTTAATTAAACTCTCCTCTGACATCTACTCTAACCTCTCTGCTCTCTCTCTCTTTCCGCTTAAACTAACAATCTTATTAACTCTTACAATGCTATCCTCCTATCTATATGCCCCCTCTAGGCTCTGACACACTTGTCCCTCTAGCCCACACCCTTGGCTAAATTCCCAAACATGTTCATCACACTTCCACTCGCTGTTCTTAATGCCTATGAAGGAAATCACACAATTGATATTTGATTTTTCTACAGTAAAAATGTCTCCAGTCCTGTATAAAGCTGCTCTCTGGGGCCAAACCACACTACTTTTTTTTCACATTCATCAACACTCAAATTTAATTTACGCTGTCTTTTTTTCCCTGTATTTGACTCCCTCCACTAACCTTCTCCTCACACTTGCCATCCTTCCTTCACTTCTCCTCAAGCATTTGACTACTTCAGAGGCAAGGTGGATGCCACCCACAAGGAGATTCCTTCTGTCCCTTCCCCCTTCTCTCCTTCTACCTAATTCTCCTTCTGCATTTGACTCCTTTTCTTCTCTTACAGAGCTGGAAGCTAATCATCTTCTCTTCTCCCTCTACCACATGCCCTCTAGATCGTATCCCCTCACACCTTACTGCATCTCTTAGTCCCCACTCTCACCCACATCTTCAATTCCTCCCTATTCTCTGGCTCTTTACCCTCTTACTTTAAGCCTGTAGTGGTCACCCTTTTCTCAGAAACAACCTACACCCTATGTGCCTTACTAACTACCGCCCTGTATCCCTCCTGCTGTTTGTCTCCTAATTGCTAGAATGTCAACATTCTTAAATCACATTCCCTCCTGGATCCTTTACAACCTGCCTTTCGTACAGCTCGTTCTACAGACTGTGCTTAAAGCAAATTCCCAAGGTCACTTTTCCCTACTAATCCTACTTGATCTATCTGCTGCGTTTGATGCTCTCAATCACTCTCCTCCTTCATATTCTAAACTCTCTCTTGGTATCCGTAACACAGTTCTATCCTGGTTTTCATCATAACTTTCCTGTCACACATTCTCCATCTCTGTTGCTAACATGTCTTCGTCTTCTATTGATCTGTCTGTGGGTATACATCAGGGCTCTGTTCTGAGATCTCTCTTTCTCTCTACATACTATCATTTGGTGACCTCATCAACTCTTTGTGACAATCCTATAAATAACAAATACAAATATCAGGTCATGGGAATAAGTGATTTGGACATAAAAGTAACATTTCGGAAGTGTGGACAACTAATACATCTTGTAGATTGCCTTTACAGTGTGATGTCATTGATTCAGTAGATTGTGTGCAGACCAGGACTGCAGTACAGTGTCACTCACATGGATGACTTGCGTGGTAGAAGCTCAAGAACAAGGATGTCAAACTCCAGTCCTCGAGGGCAGCAAACAGGCCAGGTTTTCAGGATATCCCTACTGAAAACCTGGCCTGTTTGGGACCCTCGAGGACTGGAGTTTGACATGCATGCTCTAGAAGGAGCACAGCTGTGGGTGGGAGGTGGATTTGCTTTGCATCAAATGGTTTGGAGCAAGGTTTATTGTATGTATTATCATAATAACAATGCAATGCTTAACTTTTATTTCAGGAGGGATGACTGCAGAACAGAAGTGAATATTGAAGCCATGTGTTCCTTTTCTTGCAAAAGAGAAAATTTGAAGGACAGTTGAAGAGAAGGAAAATTACTACACAGAGACAGATAAGCAATGTGTATATTTCTCATTTACCATTTAGTATTTGTCGTTTTATTGACTCCACACAATCCGGCTGCTACGGGTTTCACATTGAATATTTTCATCTCTACTCTACCCCTTCCTGTGATCTGAACCATGCAAGTTTTCGTTGATTCAATACATCATGAGTAGAGTGTGGCTACAGTATGAAGTAAAGACCCAAGGACCACATCTACTACCATTCATAACAAGAACATGTGCAGTAGCGCACAGCTGCAGTTCTATGTGATTGTTATGAAAGGTTGAGGTGGTTCAATTCTATGAATCTGGAGTGGGATGGATCCTGTTTGCATCATATGGTTTCATCTAGGCCAGTAGATTATATAACTCTCAGTACAGGTTACACATGGCATCAGTATTAGTGATTTAAAGAGGAGGAAAGCTTCAATGTGGAGAACAAAGCCAAGTAATGTTGAAGTTACTCCTTTTACCATTTACTTGGTCAGTCTGTACTGTCTACTCTCCACACAGCTGCTAAGGATCTTCCATTTTAAATACTTTCACCTCCTATTCTGCACTGCTTTGCTGCCCATTATTCAGAGATGCGTTCCAGTCATGTTTAGCACTCTGAATCTCTCTGCAGTCATTGGTTCAGCACATCATGGGTAGAGCATGGCTACAGATACAGCAAGCTATTATTATTTTACCGGCTGATCACCCATAATATTGCATTAAAACATAGAATATCACTTAATTTCCAAAAGATTCAGTGATGCTGATAATGCAGAATCTCACAACATTTCCCATCATAATGCCATAATGCACAAGTGGGAGAAATAATCCTTGCTATATCTGTACATTGTGTGACGTATTACCTCAATGACCGATGAGAGCAAGTACATCTTCTGTATAGAGCGGCTGTGTTATGATGCAGTTATTGATCATCATTGACATAATCACAAGAATCTTATGCAAAGGGAAATTGTCCGCAGCGAAGTGAGATTTCAGCCCCCAAACGTCTGTAATATTAATGCAATGTCTTACTTTTGTTGCAGTGAACACTGAAGAGACGGATCTACTACAACACTGTACAGGATGAGCATACGCTACAAGCAGCAAAATGATCTTGCAGTTGACAGTATGTTGTTCTGGTAATGTGCACAATTATTATTTATGGGCTACACACCACAGTGCTGGACATATTCTGTTAACTTCAACTCTACTCCTAACATGGAGATGTCTTCCTGGTGTTACTGATTCAGTACATCATATGCACAGTGTGGTTATGATATGATGGATTGATTTAATGAACCCACCAACCAATGATGACATCTGCATCATCTTCTGTAAAGTGCAGCTACAGCATGATATTATCAGCATTTGGTGCGGTATAATCAGAGGTATCTATGTGCTTTTGTGCCTGTTTTAAGTCCTCCAGCTTAACGCCCCTACACCTCCCACTACACAGGCATACTTACTTATGCATACACTGACATCTGGCATACCTACACACACCCCAGGGCCACTTCCTTCCCCTGATGTCAGGGAGAGGATGGGCATGCAGAGTGCAGTAAGTCTCCACGTTACTCTGGCCAACAGTCTTGGCCTACCTCCAGCATCTGTCACCCACAACATCTGTTCCCTCCTTGTAAAGTGCTGAACTATCTCACCTGGGTCAGTGCTATAGCTGATCACAGTGCCCGATCAGGATGTCACTGTGACAGGCAGCAGTGCAGATTGACCGGTCAATCAATGCAGTGCCGCAACATATGCACTAAATGAGATTTCCGTGCCCCCAGTCAGGTTACTCCCTGGGCAGTGACCCTGCTCACACCCTCCCCTAGTTCCACCTCTGATCACAATTATCTCTCTTGGAGAGTGTAGCAAATTGGAGTTGGGGGAATCTCACCTCTGCCATGCATGGTCACAATCTGGGCACAGGACCCAAATAGTGGGCAATGTGGCACTTCTTACAGTAGAGAATAAGTAACTTTATTCTTTACTTGTGTATTAAGGACCTTATTTGCATTAAATTCAGTCCACATGGGACCAAGACTTTCTGGCTTACTGAACAAAGTGGAATTGTTTCGTAGAGGGTGGAGAATTGTATTTTATCTGAAATTACCCCCTCTGCACAAAATACAAACAATTATACCCATACAAGTACCTTGTGGAAGTTGTTGCCCTCTATCTTCCTGTGGTCTCTCCCTGTTTCTCACCGTGCCTCCTCCCATTTCCTTGCACCTGTGCGTCTCCGCATATATCCCTATACTCAGAGCCGGCTCCGGTCAGTGACATGGGATGCCCAAATATGAGCATACCCATATATGGGCATCCATGCCACTGACCGGAGCCCGCTCTGTTGCGGATATGGAGAGAGACTGGGAGATTTACATCCCCTTATAATTCATATGGTGCATAGTACCGGCACGTATTGTTTTACCGGTACTGTGTACCTTCCTACTTTCACACTGGTACAGTATATGCTGCAGTGGGACTGAGAGGGATATATTGGTAACACATAGTCATTGTTGGGGGAATTCAATCCATTTTGAAAATAGTAATGAAATGTTTTTTACTTTTCTTTTTTTTCAGTAATGAAGAATGAAACATTTCTGTTAAAATTGAATTGGAGGTGAACTGGATTCATCATCAACTCTGCACCAGTGTGAATTGATGTTCTTTAATGTTCTGATAAGGTACATGCAACATCTCTTCCTCAACCCCTGCACCACTCTCTGCCTCTTGCCTCTCTCTCTCCACCTCCCTGCTAAGCGTATTAACCCATCTAATGTAATCCACATTCCATGTCTCACTTTACTCTTCACTTCTCACGTGCCCTCTGGAATGACTGCTCTCTGACTAACAAGGTCTATTTGTACATGACCTCTTCTGCTCTCATCATCCACCACCTCTCATTCCCCTCACCCCTGTCCTACTCGATACCTCAGCTTAATTGAACGCTCTCCTCTGACATCTACCCTTATCTCTAACCTCTCCTCACTTTCTGCTTAAACTAACTATCTTGTTAACTTTTACAATGCTATCATCTCCTCCTCCTCCCTCCTCCTCCTCCCTCCTCCATCATATATATGCCCCTTCTAGGCTCTGACACACTCATCCCTGTAAGGCCATGATTATCATGGGCACATGCTTGGTCATCCACAGTGCGTGCGAGCGATGCAGAGCCGCCTCGGACCTCAGTGCAGGGATTGCTGCATACCCCCAGCATCTGTCACCCACAAACAATACACACACTAATACTCCCCACAATACACACTATAATACCTCCTCAATACTAATCTCCCCAATAATATTATAGCTCCAAACACAATATACACAACACCCTTACACAAGATACACAATCTAGTACTCTCCTCTGCACCTCTACACACAATATAATACTCCCACACACACAATATACACACTACCCTCCTACCCCCATAAAATACAACCAATAATACACACACACTTTGTGGCTGTTGGGACCAGCTCCCGGCATGCACCAGTGAAAGAGAGAGGCCCGCAGAAGCTCGGAAGAACTCCCTCCATCCGTGCCTTCCTCCGTTTCACATCTTCTCCCTGTCTCTCTCCCTCCCTTTCCTTGCATCTCCCTGCGTCTTTACGTATACCCAGTCAGTGACGGCTCTGGTCACGTGATGCCTTAATATGGGCTTATCCATATATGTTCATCCACGTCACTAATGTGATGCCCGCACTGTTGCGGAGCTGGTACTTACGACGGGCACTTATTGTTTTATCAGTACTGCGTACCTGACTCTACCGGCCTACTTTCAACACTAGTACAATATGTGCTTCACTACGAGTGAGTGGGGAATATTGGCATCACACAGTCACTGTTGAATATGCCATTCAATCCATTTTGAAAATAGTAATGCAATGTGGTTTTGTTTTGTTTGCTTTTTGCAGTAATGAAGAATGGAAAAGTTATATTAAAATTAAATTGGAGGGGGACTAGATTCAGCATTTCATCATGAACTCTGCACTTGTGAGAATTTAACTTCTTGAATACCCTGACAGGTACACGCAACATTAAGACTATAATCTGCTGTGCAAGCTTTCGTGCTATACCTCCCCCTCAGGTTTTGATTTATACATTTGCTGCCTCAATTCATGTCCTCTAATATTTGAAAGCTCTCTCCTAGCATTTTCTCTTTACCACAGAACGTCATCCCAATGTAACCTCTCTCTTGTTCTTTCTGCTTGCTGTTTCCTCACTCCTCTGTTAAACTTTTCTAATTTCTCTAACTTCCACACTCCTGCTTTTATCCACATGTTCTCCTCTTTCCTTCCCCTACCTTTGCATGTGTCTACACACTGCACCATTTGTACAGACCTCTATTGCAGCTATTTCTGCACTGCTCAATGAAAAGCACTCTTTAATATCCTATTCTCTGTGCCCCCTCTCTCTGCGCCCCCTCTTTTGGCGCCTCCTCTCTCTGCGCCCCCTCTCTCTGCGCCTATCTGTCTCATTCTATCTACGTCCCTCTCTCTCTACATAGAGCTATCTCTGTCTCTCTCTACACCTATCTCTGTGTCTCCTTCTATGTTTGCTGATGTGTGGGATATCTTATAATCTTGAACCTGCTCATATACACATCGGGCCTCCCTGCCTCTGCCTCCCTGCTAAGAGTGTTAACCTATCTAATGTAATCCACATTCCTTTCCTTACTTTTCTCTTCCCTTCTCCTATGCCATCTGGAATGTCCGTTCTCTGACTAACAAGGCTCTAGTTGTACATGACCTCTTCTGCTCTCATCATTCACAATCAGTCATTCCCCTCACCCCATCTTACCTGTCCCACTGATTTGCCTCTGCTTAATTAAACTCTCCTCTGACATCTACTCTAACCTCTCTGCTCTCTCTCTCTTTCCGCTTAAACTAACAATCTTATTAACTCTTACAATGCTATCCTCCTATCTATATGCCCCCTCTAGGCTCTGACACACTTGTCCCTCTAGCCCACACCCTTGGCTAAATTCCCAAACATGTTCATCACACTTCCACTCGCTGTTCTTAATGCCTATGAAGGAAATCACACAATTGATATTTGATTTTTCTACAGTAAAAATGTCTCCAGTCCTGTATAAAGCTGCTCTCTGTGGCCAAACCACACTACTTTTTTTTCACATTCATCAACACTCAAATTTAATTTACGCTGTCTTTTTTTCCCTGTATTTGACTCCCTCCACTAACCTTCTCCTCACACTTGCCATCCTTCCTTCACTTCTCCTCAAGCATTTGACTACTTCAGAGGCAAGGTGGATGCCACCCACAAGGAGATTCCTTCTGTCCCTTCCCCCTTCTCTCCTTCTACCTAATTCTCCTTCTGCATTTGACTCCTTTTCTTCTCTTACAGAGCTGGAAGCTAATCATCTTCTCTTCTCCCTCTACCACATGCCCTCTAGATCGTATCCCCTCACACCTTACTGCATCTCTTAGTCCCCACTCTCACCCACATCTTCAATTCCTCCCTATTCTCTGGCTCTTTACCCTCTTACTTTAAGCCTGTAGTGGTCACCCTTTTCTCAGAAACAACCTACACCCTATGTGCCTTACTAACTACCGCCCTGTATCCCTCCTGCTGTTTGTCTCCTAATTGCTAGAATGTCAACATTCTTAAATCACATTCCCTCCTGGATCCTTTACAACCTGCCTTTCGTACAGCTCGTTCTACAGACTGTGCTTAAAGCAAATTCCCAATGTCACTTTTCCCTACTAATCCTACTTGATCTATCTGCTGCGTTTGATGCTCTCAATCACTCTCCTCCTTCATATTCTAAACTCTCTCTTGGTATCCGTAACACAGTTCTATCCTGGTTTTCATCATAACTTTCCTGTCACACATTCTCCATCTCTGTTGCTAACATGTCTTCGTCTTCTATTGATCTGTCTGTGGGTATACATCAGGGCTCTGTTCTGAGATCTCTCTTTCTCTCTACATACTATCATTTGGTGACCTCATCAACTCTTTGTGACAATCCTATAAATAACAAATACAAATATCAGGTCATGGGAATAAGTGATTTGGACATAAAAGTAACATTTCGGAAGTGTGGACAACTAATACATCTTGTAGATTGCCTTTACAGTGTGATGTCATTGATTCAGTAGATTGTGTGCAGACCAGGACTGCAGTACAGTGTCACTCACATGGATGACTTGCGTGGTAGAAGCTCAAGAACAAGGATGTCAAACTCCAGTCCTCGAGGGCAGCAAACAGGCCAGGTTTTCAGGATATCCCTACTGAAAACCTGGCCTGTTTGGGACCCTCGAGGACTGGAGTTTGACATGCATGCTCTAGAAGGAGCACAGCTGTGGGTGGGAGGTGGATTTGCTTTGCATCAAATGGTTTGGAGCAAGGTTTATTGTATGTAGTAACATAATAACAATGCAATGCTTAACTTTTATTTCAGGAGGGATGACTGCAGAACAGAAGTGAATATTGAAGCCATGTGTTCCTTTTCTTGCAAAAGAGAAAATTTGAAGGACAGTTGAAGAGAAGGAAAATTACTACACAGAGACAGATAAGCAATGTGTATATTTCTCATTTACCATTTAGTATTTGTCGTTTTATTGACTCCACACAATCCGGCTGCTACGGGTTTCACATTGAATATTTTCATCTCTACTCTACCCCTTCCTGTGATCTGAACCATGCAAGTTTTCGTTGATTCAATACATCATGAGTAGAGGGTGGCTACAGTATGAAGTAAAGACCCAAGGACCACATCTACTACCATTCATAACAAGAACATGTGCAGTAGCGCACAGCTGCAGTTCTATGTGATTGTTATGAAAGGTTGAGGTGGTTCAATTCTATGAATCTGGAGTGGGATGGATCCTGTTTGCATCATATGGTTTCATCTAGGCCAGTAGATTATATAACTCTCAGTACAGGTTACACATGGCATCAGTATTAGTGATTTAAAGAGGAGGAAAGCTTCAATGTGGAGAACAAAGCCAAGTAATGTTGAAGTTACTCCTTTTACCATTTACTTGGTCAGTCTGTACTGTCTACTCCCCACACAGCTGCTAAGGATCTTCCATTTTAAATACTTTCACCTCCTATTCTGCACTGCTTTGCTGCCCATTATTCAGAGATGCGTTCCAGTCATGTTTACCACTCTGAATCTCTCTGCAGTCATTGGTTCAGCACATCATGGGTAGAGCATGGCTACAGATACAGCAAGCTATTATTATTTTACCGGCTGATCATCCATAATATTGCATTAAAACATAGAATATCACTTAATTTCCAAAAGATTCAGTGATGCTGATAATGCAGAATCTCACAACATTTCCCATCATAATGCCATAATGCACCAGTGGGAGAAATAATCCTTGCTATATCTGTACATTGTGTGACGTATTACCTCCATGACCATTGAGAGCAAGTACATCTTCTGTATAGAGCGGCTGTGTTATGATGCAGTTATTGATCATCATTGACATAATCACAAGAATCTTATGCAAAGGGAAATTGTCCGCAGCGAAGTGAGATTTCAGCCCCCAAACGTCTGTAATATTAATGCAATGTCTTACTTTTGTTGCAGTGAACACTGAAGAGACGGATCTACTACAACACTGTACAGGATGAGCATACGCTACAAGCAGCAAAATGATCTTGCAGTTGACAGTATGTTGTTCTGGTAATGTGCACAATTATTATTTATGGGCTACACACCACAGTGCTGGACATATTCTGTTAACTTCAACTCTACTCCTAACATGGAGATGTCTTCCTGGTGTTACTGATTCAGTACATCATATGCACAGTGTGGTTATGATATGATGGATTGATTTAATGAACCCACCAACCAATGATGACATCTGCATCATCTTCTGTAAAGTGCAGCTACAGCATGATATTATCAGCATTTGGTGCGGTATAATCAGAGGTATCTATGTGCTTTTGTGCCTGTTTTAAGTCCTCCAGCTTAACGCCCCTACACCTCCCACTACACAGGCATACTTACTTATGCATACACTGACATCTGGCATACCTACACACACCCCAGGGCCACTTCCTTCCCCTGATGTCAGGGAGAGGATGGGCATGCAGAGTGCAGTAAGTCTCCACGTTACTCTGGCCAACAGTCTTGGCCTACCTCCAGCATCTGTCACCCACAACATCTGTTCCCTCCTTGTAAAGTGCTGAACTATCTCACCTGGGTCAGTGCTATAGCTGATCACAGTGCCCGATCAGGATGTCACTGTGACAGGCAGCAGTGCAGATTGACCGGTCAATCAATGCAGTGCCGCAACATATGCACTAAATGAGATTTCCGTGCCCCCAGTCAGGTTACTCCCTGGGCAGTGACCCTGCTCACACCCTCCCCTAGTTCCACCTCTGATCACAATTATCTCTCTTGGAGAGTGTAGCAAATTGGAGTTGGGGGAATCTCACCTCTGCCATGCATGGTCACAATCTGGGCACAGGACCCAAATAGTGGGCAATGTGGCACTTCTTACAGTAGAGAATAAGTAACTTTATTCTTTACTTGTGTATTAAGGACCTTATTTGCATTAAATTCAGTCCACATGGGACCAAGACTTTCTGGCTTACTGAACAAAGTGGAATTGTTTCGTAGAGGGTGGAGAATTGTATTTTATCTGAAATTACCCCCTCTGCACAAAATACAAACAATTATACCCATACAAGTACCTTGTGGAAGTTGTTGCCCTCTATCTTCCTGTGGTCTCTCCCTGTTTCTCACCGTGCCTCCTCCCATTTCCTTGCACCTCTGCGTCTCCGCATATATCCCTATACTCAGAGCCGGCTCCGGTCAGTGACATGGGATGCCCAAATATGAGCATACCCATATATGGGCATCCATGCCACTGACCGGAGCCCGCTCTGTTGCGGATATGGAGAGAGACTGGGAGATTTACATCCCCTTATAATTCATATGGTGCATAGTACCGGCACGTATTGTTTTACCGGTACTGTGTACCTTCCTACTTTCACACTGGTACAGTATATGCTGCAGTGGGACTGAGAGGGATATATTGGTAACACATAGTCATTGTTGGGGGAATTCAATCCATTTTGAAAATAGTAATGAAATGTTTTTTACTTTTCTTTTTTTTCAGTAATGAAGAATGAAACATTTCTGTTAAAATTGAATTGGAGGTGAACTGGATTCATCATCAACTCTGCACCAGTGTGAATTGATGTTCTTTAATGTTCTGATAAGGTACATGCAACATCTCTTCCTCAACCCCTGCACCACTCTCTGCCTCTTGCCTCTCTCTCTCCACCTCCCTGCTAAGCGTATTAACCCATCTAAGGGCTGGGACCCGCTGCGCCCGTGTGCGCGGGCGGCGGCGTGAGCTCAACTTACCATTCCTGTTTGAGCTCACGATCGGGTCCCAGTCCCTCCTCACTTCTAACTTGCTACATGCTGTGACGCGGTAGCCAGCAGGAGACACGAGAAAATGGTGTTCTCTTGCGGCAACGCGTCACATGGTACGCGAAGGGGCCAATCATAGACTGGCTCCCTTCAACGAATGGCAAGCCAGCTATTGCTAGCCAATGGGAGCAAAGTATTTCAAACACGGAAGAGGGAAAACTTGTGTTTGAAAACATTGCTTTCAAGCCATTCATCTTGTAGGTTGCTTGTAGTTTTCTGCTAGCTTTATTTATTTAATTTAATATTTATTACAGTTACATATTATATTACAGTTGTTTATTTATTATTTATTTGTAATCTGTATAGCTATTTATTATTATATATATTATTATAGCTATTTATATATAATTTATTATATTTATTTATTATATCTCTTCAATATCGTTATTTTTTATTTATTTATATTTATTTAATTATGAACATGGATAGCTCCAGCATAGAGCAGCTCATATCTGAGATATACAAACGCGATCCTCTTTGGAACCAGAAGGTCAACACATATCATGACCGTTTCCTGACCAAGAAATTGTGGAGCGAGATTGGAGAAATAATGTCCTGTGGAAGTAAGTAAATATGAAATTAAACTGTCTGAATATGTTATATAAATAGTATTGATGTCATTTAGTAACTTAAGTGCATTAAGTGACTGTATAGAATTTAATATACATGCATTAAGTTAATCATTTGTATCTTCACTAATTTTGCGATGGCCGTATATAGGATGTGTGTATATATATATATATATATATATATATATATATATATATGTGTATTGCCCCATGCCTGATGTGTAGGCCCTATTGTGTGTGTGTATATATACACATGTATATATATATATATATATATATATATATATATATATATATATACATACACATCCACACACACACGTGTGGATGGTGTATGTGTATGTGTATATATATATATATATATATATATATAAACACACACACAAACACGTGAACTGTGGGCCCTGTTGTGTATTGTGTACAATGTGGATTGCCCCATGCCTGATGTGTAGGCCCTATTGTGTGTGTGTATATATACACATATATATATATATATATATACTACACATCCACACACACACGTGTGGATGGTGTATGTGTATGTATGTATATATATATATATATATATATATATATATATATATATATATATATAAACACACACACACACACAAACACGTGAACTGTGGGCCCTGTTGTGTGCAATGTGGATTGCCCCATGCCTGATTTGTAGGCCCTATTGTATTACAACGATTGAAAGTATTTTTAAATTTGTCTCTAATATTTAGCTTCTTTTTTTTTTAGCTGACATCCTGAAAACCAAGTGGAAGAACTTGCGGGATTCCT